>NC_139961.1:3769093-3931593 GCF_963454915.1 Gymnoscopelus microlampas | reverse complement strand
TTTGAGGCCGTGACCCCCCCCCAAAATAACACGCTGTGAGCTTGTCGATCGGCTATTTTCTGCGAAAGCTTTCCCCACAATAACAGAAAAACGGAAAAAAAACACTAGTATAGAGCCCTGAGGGACTCCGGGCATTGGTCAACCATATGGGGTTTAAGTGGTTAAAGGGATAGTTCATAGGTCCTGGGTTCGATTCCCGCCAGGGACGCTGTGGGTGCTGGGGGCGTGTCTTCTCCTCCGCGTCATCAGCGCCCATACCCAGGGTGGGGTTGGCGAAAGGGCCTACTCTGTGTGGAGTTTGCATGTTCTCCCCGTGTCTCCTAGGGTAGTTAATACCCTCACAAAAACATGTAGTAATCCTGGTCGCTATACCGCCTCCCCCATGACAGCCGGGGCGCCTGATGGAGGGGAAGGGAACTGGTTGGAATAACGTGTTCCTTCCACGCGCTACGTCCAACCAGGGAAACTCCCCCCTGTCAGGTGACAAGAAGGTCAGTTGGCTCTCATGCACTGAAGGAAGCATGAGCTCGGCCCTGGCCTCCCTGGCTGTGGGGGACTGGTGTAGTGCTGGTGTAGGGCTGGTGTAGCACCCAGGATCACTTAGGAAATTGGCACCGGGTGAAAAAAATGGGTTACAAAAATCGCGGGATAAAAATGATTAAAAAAAAAAAAAAAAAACGGATAGTTCACCCAAAATGACTTTTTTTCCTATCGATTAGTCACCCCATGGAGACTTGAATTCATGGATTGTTTGTTTTTGTCTCATTCTGAGACAATAATTTGATGACCCGCAGCGGTTCCGGTAGGAGACACAAAGAATCTCCATTGTGTCTCCTACCGGAACCACTGCCTACTGGTCCGCTGGTCATCAAATTATTGGCTTAACAATGAGACAAAAACTAAAAGAATCTATGAATTCAAGTCGTCTCCATGGGGTGACTAATTGATAGGGGGAAAAAAAAGTCATTTTGGGGGTGAACTATCCCTTTAAGTATATTTTAAAGCAAATACGTTTGCACTTTTACTCAAGTAACATTTTGAACGCAGGACTACAGAGTATTTCTACTCTGTGGTATTGATGTGACGGTGATCTTTGTAGAATACTGGGTGTTGTATCGTCGGCTAAGCTCGGTGAAATATACACACTTGAGCTGGATTTATCCTTAGTTGTGCAGCAGTTTCGCGCACCAAAAACTAAAGATCTACAAGCTCACAACACATCACATCACATCGCGACATGTTGTGAACATGTAGATCAGCTAGTGTACGTATCAGTGCAACATTGGAAACAAGTCCGCAAGGACTTTTATGAACGGACCTGTTAGACAAAGTATTTTAAATGTAACTGTGCCGTTTTACATTTTTTGCTTAATAAAATATTCAATCAATCAACATTACATGGATTCAGATATCGAGAGAGATTCATGACTGCCACATGTGAGGTGCAACCACAAGGAAATAGTTACTCACCATTGATGGTTAATGACTGGTTCACAAATACATCTGGGGGTCCCCAGATGATTAGCTTAATGTGGAACATTGTTTTCTCACTCAACGGTAAACAAACCAACTTACAGTATAAGTGTATACAGGGTATCTGCACATTTATAAAGTCACAGTTTAAGGTCTTTTAAGACCTTTTTAATACCAAATTGGCCAAATTGTCAAATATTACGTAAGAAAGAGGCAAACATTGTGAAAATAGTCGATCTACAAGCTAACAACGCCTCACAGTGCGAGCTTGTAGATCGGCTATTTTCACAATGTTTATCTGTGCAACCGAGTCAAACTAAATGTAATGCCTACAATTACAAGTGTTTGTCAGGGTGGGGGGGTGGGGGTTCAAATATGATTATTTTGCGGGGGTCCCTAGTTCAAATATGATTATTTTTTTTTGGGGGGGGGGGGGGGTGTTTAGGAAGCCTTGGCCTATATGAGCGCATGCATCAGTTACGTGTCAGTTTTAAAGCATGTCTTCATTATGAAAAACAATCAACTGTAAGCAATGTTCAAGAAACTTCGTAATTTCGTAATTTGTCCCACTGCTTTGTTTTGTTTGGAGTTTAAGGGGGGAGGGGGGGATTGTATGTGTGTTTTATGTGGTCTTTGTGTATGCTATGTACATGTTTATAACATAAAAACTGTTAGAACGTTGTAAAACAATGAAAACAAGAAGCTTAGATCACAAAGGTGACACAGCAAGGTATATGGAATTATTATTTTATTAAGTTTGGGCATTTCTACAGATATTTACACGCATCTTACATAGTTTACAAAATTAAAGGGATGTGGTGATTTGAAAGGACTCCGATTTGTGATGATTTGTGCCAGATTTGCTCTATTTAACCCATTAAGACCTGAGGCAATTCTTTAAAAAAAATTCTAAACATAAAAAAAATGTTTAAAAGATTTTTCAAAAATAGCAGATCTACAAGCTCATAGCTATGAGCTTGTATTTCTGCTATTTTTGAATAGCCAAAGAAATCTAAAGTGACACAGATGCGTTCCAGGTCTTAATGGGTGAACCACTTCACACGCCTATATACTTAAAGTGGCGTGGGGTTCCCCCGGGCTCTATCCCGGGTCCCCTATAGTATTTCCCTCTACGCCAAATCACCTCGCCAAAAAAAAAAAGCTGATCTACAAGCTCACAACACATGGCGTTGTGAGCGTGCGGATCCAAAAAAAAAATGTTTTTGGCTTAAATGTGTTCACCCCAGAATAGTGACGCTAGGGTTCAAGTGGTTAAAATTAAATGTTATGCGCTGGTGAGGGGTTGAGGACCACACCCGCCTATATAAGAAACGTGTTCATGAAATATAAGTGAAAAACATAACCATAGGTTTTCCTGGTACTCTGCTTTCCTCCTACAACGGAGTAGATGAAAAGCAAAGCAGAGAAAATACACATTCACCAAAGAATAAGATGGTTCTGGCAAGTTGAAAACTAAATGTGAAAACAAAATGGAGTGACTCCTGGTCTTCTTGCTGTTAAAGTGAGGATTGTGCAAATTCAATACATACTTTAAAATGTTTTTTTTCCACTTTGGTGTGTGTGAGCCACCAGGTAGGTGCTGTATGTGTGTGTGGCGTTATCCGTGGGTTTAGCATAAAACATGTTATCACAATGTTATAATAGAACTTCTACTGAAAACAAATCCCTCTCAAGAGGAGAGGCGGTGCTGTGTCGCATCATTTAAACGAGAGAAAAAGCCAGACAGACGTCATAGATACTGTAACTACACCCGTTGGAAAACCCATCACCTTTTTCCTTAACAGTCTGTCCCTCACCTTGACAAAAAGGCAGTAAATATTAAATCCCAAAGTCGGTTTACAAAATGACATTACGTGTACGGTCTCCCCGTGTGGCACAGGGACCTGGGTGTCACCTTGCTCTGGTCCATAGCGTTAGAAGGAGTTCTCCTTAACGCTATGGGACTTTGCATCCTTTCCCTTCACACCCGCGGCAGCGCAGGCTCTCGTCTGTAGTAAAAATATAAAATACACTCTCTACTCACCAAAACAAAGAGGGTTTTATAGAGTTGAAAGCCTACTCTACTAAGTGGGAACACTCTGAGCCCCCCACCTCACGTCTAAAATACACTTTTTAGCCAGGAAAGAAAATATAGACCAATTATTTGTTTAGCAACATTGAGACTGGACGCACAGGTGACTGTTTCATGCAATCAATTCCCAACATATTGTTTGGGGGTTTCGCTGGTTTGAATTAATTCAACCTCCTCCACTAGTGTGTTGGCTAGTGAGGCGCGTCCCAGCGAGAGCTGACAGAATGGGGTTCATTTGGTGCCGGCCTGCGAGCGCATACTGGTTCTTATTAAGGGGTCTATTTCACCGGTAGGTAAACATGTTTGTGGTTACTCCACTGAGCCCCCTACAGATCTGGTCAATGGAATTTTTCTATTGACCAGATTTTTCCTTCCGGTGAAATATTTTCTTTTCTTGGCAAAAAGTGTATTTTGTATCATAAAACAGTCTTTGTTTTGGTGAGTAGCAAAAGTGATTTTATCTTTATTTTTTTACAAAAGACGAGCGGCTGATCAGCCTGTGGTGCGTACGCAAAGGCTCGAAAGTCCCATAGCTTTAAGGAGAACTCCTTCTAACGCTATGGACCAGAGCTAGGTGTCACCTTGTCAATGCTCTGCCCCCCCCCCCCCAAAATATCAACGTATTTGGTTTGTGATATTTTGTCCATATTGCCCAGCCCTAGAGGAGCCAGCTTGCCACACAGTGCCTCCCCCTGCTACCCGGGCCACCAAAACCCCAGGCAATCTCCCTCCATCCCACCCCACCATGGAGCAACGCCCCTTCACCAGCCCTGAGCCATCCTCCCTCACCTCCCTTTAAAAACCCTTTTAAAGAGCGACCTCTTTGTTGCTCTACTCGGTCGGCACTAGCTTGGCCACCATTGGTGTGTGAATGTGGGAAGTGAGGAAAATGCTATTCAGTTGTTGTGCACTGGACTAGAAACAAGGAGAACGTTGACAGAAACCCTCCTTGAGAAAACTGACAACCTTTGGGACAGAGTTGGAAATGCTGTATAAAACTAAAAACAAAAAACATTAGCTGGATGCTAATTCAGTGCCAGGTGTGTGATCAACTTAACATGGTAAACCTACAACTGTAATATGAAATCCTTTACGATGACCATGATGATGAGCGAATATAAAACGTGCCATGATGAACCAAAGCATTACGCTCTACAGAGTAAACTGGGCCACCTCCCTTCTTCACAAATCTCCACCAACGAAAACAAAACTCACCAACTGTTCCACTCCTCCTCCTCCTCCTCCTCCTCCTAACACCTGCTTCTTCGGTCTGCCAGGTAGCAACGCGGCCGTGTCATTATTAAAACGCCGTGATAGTATCTCAAAACTCACAAAGTCAATTCAAAATAACACATCAAAAAGTCCCCCCCCCAAAACCCACATATTCATAAGCCTGAGCCTTTCAGCGGTGGTTAAATGAGGGAAGCCAAACTAACTAAGTGCAAAGCAAAGCAAACGTTTCACCAACCCAGAAATATGAGGCCAAACTGAATCAAAATGTCCGAACATGATCAAATCACTAGTAAAAAGATACAAAAGGAGATGAGTCTTGGAAGTCCACTATTGGCATTAGAAAAATAAATAGCAGATCTACAAGCTCACGGTCCTGCCTTGTAGATCGGCTATTTTCGGTGCGAAACATGGCACACAACGAGTATATAAACATCTCGTTGCAAATACTCATTTGAGTCTTTTGTGTTACTATTCTTATGTTATGTTTAGGGGTTTGCGCCGTGACGTTATTTTAACTATTCCGTCAACCTGAAACCCCAGTAGAAAAACTAAAAACAAAAAAGAAGTGCCAAATTAATTCAACATGTGCTGTATTACAGGGTGTTGTAAAGGAATATTAAAATATTGCCACTGTGAGTTGTTGGGGTTGTGTTGTGAAATTAAAGTCTACCATGGTAGATTGTGAAGCCTAATTTATGCGCAGTCGCGCGATTGTGTCGCAAGTTGAGAATAGCCGACCTACAAGCTCATAGGCGCGTTGTGTGTAGGGGATGGGACGATAATCGTTATCGTTTTACCGTGATAAAAAAAAAAAACGTTCACAATTAATGTTAATTAATTCATGGTGAAATTGTCCTCCGTCATACACTAGCATGAATTAGCTTTTATTGAGCTGTAAACCCAGTACCACTTAAACCCTCTGTACAGACCTGTAAAAGGATCACATTTGGTACACTACACAAATCGATTGACCAAAAATAGCAGATCTACAAGCTCGCAACGCATTGTGAGCTTGTAGATCGCCTATTTTTGGCGAACTTTCAGAATAGGGGTATATACGGGGGGTTCAAGTGCTTAAAAAAAAAGCGGTATTTGAGGTTTTTAAGCGTGTTTTGATTATTGCGATAATTATCGTTAATCCATTAAGACCGGGAACGCATCCGTGTCGTTTTCAGATTTCTTAAAAAATAGCAGATCGACAAGCTCATAGCGCGGCACCGAGAGCCACGCTATGAGCTTGTAGATCTGCTATTTTGAAAAGCAAACACGAAGCATCTGTGTCACTTCAGATTTCTTTGGCTATTCATAAATAGCAGATCTACAAGCTCATAGCGCGGCACCGAGTGCCGCGCTATGAGCTTGTAGATCTGATATTTTTGAAAAATCTTGGGAAAAAAACTTTTTAGATTTTTTTTCAAAAAACTGTTAGGATTTAGAAAACATGTTGAAGAATCGCCTCAGGTCTTAATGGGTTAATCGCGGGAAAAAAAACTATTTTGCCGCAATAATCGTGCGGGTGTCATTTCTCATCCCTAGTCGCGTGAGCCTCTGTAACTCCGGCTATTCTTGGCCGCGTGCGACACACGGTCGCGCGACAAAAAAAAGTCTCCTACCCTCTCTGCTCCTACCCGGGCATGAGCAGAGTGGGGGCTTTGTTCAGCGGGTGACAGCGGCCCCCCCCCAGCCCCAGGGCACGCAGCGTCCCCCCGAGTCCAGACGAGTCCCCCCCGGCCCCCCCTCCTCCCCCTACCAGGAGACTAGCGGCGGCGGCGGTGGTGGTGTGGTGGCGGTGGTTGTCCAGGAGGGGGCCGTGAACGAATTCCGCGGTGGAGGAGGAGGAGGAGTTGACGGAGCCGCACTGGAGACGAGGGAGGCAGCTGGGGGGGAAGAGGAGGGAGGTAGACCATAGAGGAGGAGGCGTGCCCCCCCCCACCACCACCTGCTGCTGCTGCTCGGGGTCCGGCTCCGGGTTGGGGGCGTGGCCCAGCGAGGTCAGGATGGACCCCCAGAGACAGAGGATGGACGTCTGGGAGGAGGAGGGGGACGAGGGGGGCGTGGACGAAGGCTGGTGCCAATGGGGCGGGTTGGTTCCCGGGGGGGCGGCGCCACGCCCCCCCCGGCGGTCGTAACTCTCGTTGCCCGTCAGGACGCAGCAGGAGGGGAGACGCTGTGTGGCGGGAGGAGGAGGAGGAGCCAGCGGGTTTGAACCGGCGGTGTGGGCGTTGTGGCGGTGGACGCCGCCGGTGGACGCCGGTGAAGAGCTCACGTGGACCGGAGCGGGAGCCGGAGCGGGAGCGGGAGCCGGCGCCGGGCCCAGGGGGGGCGGCTGGTCGTTGGGCCTGGTGGGGAGGCTCAGCTGCTGCAGCACGGCACTGGTGGCGATGAGGCCCGCCACGCTGGTCAGGTAGACCAGACCCAGCATGCACGACACCTGTGTGACCCGTACATAAAGGTACAATGTGGTTAACCCATTAACACATTAACCGCCAAGAACGTAGTCCTACGGTCCGTTAAATCCAACTGTTAAGCGCCGAGACCGTAGTGCTACGGTCCGGGTGCTTTTTCCTTTTTTTTTCAATTTTCTACACGGACCATTTTCAGTGTAACACCACCGGAAGTCGACCGGAAGTGCGATCCCGTTATTTGTTTCCCGTCGGCCTCCATTCTAAGGCGCACACTAAAACCTCTGTTTAGCCTGTGTAGTTTTTTCTCCTCGCATTTCCCATGTTAACATAAACGGTCAGAACTCAAACATGGCTGCTCCGTTTGACACGTGGTCTGCACTAGTAGACGCAGGGACATGTGCACGTTGTTTACAAACAGTCCATCGCTCATTCTAAAGGATTTTAACGGGGTCTATGGCGACGTGAAAGAAACAAAAAACAACAATAAAACCTTGGCACTGGTGAGTACATTATGAGATTAGCCCTTGGCGGTGGATGTGTTAAGACCTGAACTGCGTCATTTTTAGATTTGAGCTAAAAAAGCATTATTTTACACTTAAGGCTATTCAAAAATAGCAGATCTACAAGCTCGTACGAGCTTGTAGATCTGCTATTTTTTGAAAAATCGTGAAAATGTGTGCAAATCTTTGAATATATATATTTTTAAAGCGAACATTTTTAACTCAAATCGTTGCTTCTTGGGGGGGGGGGGGCCCTGGAACAAGATATTTTGATGGGGGTCCGCGGCCAAATACATATACTTTTGGGGGTCCTTGACATGAAAAAGATTGAGCACCACTGATAAAGAAACGTGCGTTTTTCAGAATACTGTTGAGATTTAGGAGACATGTAGAACCGGCTTCAGGTCTCAATGGGTTAAGCATGGAATGACCAGGCTCAACTAGTCACAGAGTGTTTAGCTTCAGTCCGATGGAGCCTCCGATCGCTAGACACGGAGGGTACCACCGCGCTTCCGCGAAAGAAAAAAATACATTGACCTTGGATTTCTTTTCCCAGATTGCGTTTTTTGGTGAAAACGAGCCGTATTTAAAGGGGTCATTTAGGGTCATTTTATCGTCTGCTCAGGCTTTTGAGAGCCCCCCAGACCTTTTTTAAGTTGCTTGATTCAGTATTTAGATATTTGATATTAATTTCATCAGACACGCCCCCCTTCCTATACCCATTATAACTTCAAACTCCATGTCTAACACGTTAGATTCAACAGAAACACTCGTCCTTGGTTCTGCTGACTCACCCTGCCCTCCTAATACGCGAGGGGGGGCGGGGTTTTTTTCCGATTACTTTTTTTTCTTTCTTTTTTTGTATTTTCATTTTCCAAAACATTTTTAAAAAAATTATGGAAAAAAGTAATCGAAAAAACAGCCCATATGTTTGAAGTTACAATGGGTTTGTACAGGAAGGGGGGCGTGTCTGATAAAATTAAGATCAAATATCTACATACTGAATCAAGCAACTTAAAAACTGTGTGGGGGGGCTCAAAATAGAAGATAAAATGACCCAACGTTTTTTGGAAAGTGAAATATCCCTTTAACTGCCGATAACTACAGAAGGGACGATCGTGGTGACAATGTCATTTTTTCCGGTGGAAAGAAGAGAGACTCGTCTTTCCACCGAGACATCGTTTGTTTACATCCCGGTTGAATTATTTTTTCCTGAGGATCGTCAAAAAGACTTAAAATAAGGTCAAACCGATGGCAGTGGCTCAAGGTTCAAGGTTCAAGTTTATTAGTGTCCCCGAGGGGCAATTTGGTTTGCAGCATATAGCATCAGTACAGTACAACAACATTAAAACAGACAATAAAAAACAGTACAAAACAGAACAGTAAAACATCCATAGCCGATACATAGAGTTCACATTAGGTCATAAAGAGCAAAGTGTAAGGTGCTATTCAGTGCAGTGTACATGGCCATTGAAAAAGAATACATGGACAGCAAGGAGACTGCTAGGTGCCCGTATTAACTAAAGGCTATCTCCCCCTTGGCTTCTCCATGACCGAGTTCAGACTGCCGATAGAAATAGGAATAAAGGACAGTTTGTGCCTGTTTGTTGTGGCACTGGGGGTCCGCAAGCGACGGCCCGAAGGAAGGAGTTCGTACTCGGTGTTAAGTGGGTGAGCAGTATCTGAACGAATCGACTTGGCTTTTTTGAGCACTTGTCTGTTAAAGAGAAGTCCAAGGCTGTTTATGTTTGTACCAATTACCTTGGAGGCAACTTTCACAATTCTACCCAGGGAATTCTTGTCCTTGACACAGAGATTACCGTACCAACAGATAATAGAAAAGGAAATGACAGATTCTATGTAGGCACTGTAAAACAGTTTCATCAGAGTTTTGTCGATATTGAACTTAGCCAATTTTCTCAGACAGTATAGGCGTTGCTGGCCTTTTTTATACATCATGTCCGTGTTGAGGTCAAATTTCAGTTTATCATCGATTATTGTACCCAGATATTTGTAATTTTTTTACAATATCTAATGTCTCTCCGTTGGCCAGGCTCTTCCGGGGAGATTGTGGTGACAGTCTAAAGTCAATGCAAAGCTCCTTAGTTTTTGAGACATTCAGCTGTAAAAAAGCATTGTCACACCATGACAGAAAATCATCGAGCACTTGCCCATGGCCATTTTCTTCATTGCCAAGCAGGCTGACAATGACCGAGTCGTCAGCGTACTTGACTATGAATGAATTATGGAAATGGCTAAGGCAGTCGTTGGTATATAGAATGTATAGAAAAGCAGATAACACACACCCCTGGGGCGAGCCAGTAGAGGATGACAGAAGACTGGACAGTGTATTATTGACTCTTACACATTGTGATCGATTGGTAAGAAAGTCGAGGATCCAGCCCACCAGACATGGGTCCAGACTGAAAGTGCTAATTAGTTTCTCGACCAGAACATGTGGCTGGATCGTGTTGAACGCTGATGAAAAATCAACAAAAAGCAGCCTGGCGTGGTTTTTCTTTCCCTCTAGATGTTTGTGCACCAGATTGAGTAGAGTGGCAATTGCATCTTGGACGCCTCTGCCTTCTCTATAAGCAAACTGAAGAGGATCTAATAGGCTTTCAGTTTTTGCTACAAGTTCTCGCTTGACTAGCTTCTCAAACTGTTTCATAATAAGGGAGGTAAGGGCCACAGGTCTGAAATCATTTAGCGTTTTTGGGTTGCTGTTCTTGGCGACAGGGACAACAGTGGACTGTTTCCAAAGGAGTGGTACGATCTGTTGACTAATGGACATATTAAATAAAAAGTAGAAAATGGGACCAAGCTGGTCGGCGCAGGTCTTTAAGAGGCGACCCCCGATGTGGTCAGGGCCTGTGCTTTTCTTAGGGTTGCATTTTTTAAAACACTTGATCACATCCTGTTCCTCGAAAAAGGAACTGGTAGGGGGGGCAGACAGTAGTCTGTTTTTGATCTCAGCGTGATTTTCACTAAAATCATGGGCATCAAATCGGCCATAAAAGTCGTTGAGGTCCTGAGCTAGTTGCTTATCACAGCTGTAGTCGGCTAATGCAACCTTCTTCCTACCATTGGCTTTCAGGCCAGTGATGGTTTTCATACCATCCCAGGCGGAGCCCATGTTGTTTGCTCTGAGTTGGGCTTCTATCTTTTCCTTGTATTGCATTTTTCCAACTTTAACCTCTCTCTTTATTTCTTTCTGCAAATTTCGCAGTTCTGGAGTATTTCCCTCTCTCTAAAAGCTTTGTTCTTTTTCTGAAGAAGTGTTTTGAGGGGTTTGGTTATCCAAGGTTTGGAATTTGGGTACACCTTGATAATTCTATCTGGAATGACAGTGTCTTCACAATACAGTGACCAACTCGTGACAGGGTCAGTTAACTCATTTATGTCGGCAGAAGATGCCTTGAACATGTCCCAGTCTGTGGATTCTAGTAGACCTCGAAGGGTCTCACAAGCGTTGTGGTCGTTCCAATTTGAATTTGGATGAATTAATCAATTAACACCTGGCAGTGAATGTGTTAACTAGTTTCTTTCCCCCTAAAGTTGTTTTTACTTTATTTCTGTCTCCTGTAAAAAGCGACTTAAAGGAGAATTTTGGACTAAAGTTTTATTACCTTTTCTATGATGTTATGATATCTTAGGATGAATGGTACAGTAGAAAAAATTCATAACTCCACCCCTGGTCCGCCAGACCTTAAAAGCCCTCTAAGCTGCCTCATTCACTTGAATGGGGAATCTCACTTACAGTTGAAGCGGATTGGCCTTAGGTTAGATCACATATTTTAATATCTTTTTATTTTTATTTTTTATTTTTAGATCTGATGTTCATAGTGACAGAACACTATGCAACCAAAAAAACAAAATAAACAAAAAAACAGAAGTCTCGCTAGACGAGATTGAAATCTCGAGATTATTATTATTTTTTGGACAGTGTTCTGTCACTATGAACATCAGATCTCTCACCAAAAAAAAAAAAAAAAAGCTATTAACACAATGCCTGCCAGAGTTTTTTCAGAACAGTCTGTAGCCTCTGCCAGGGTTTTGCCATGATTTTGGTACCTGTTCGCGTAGCCACAGATTTTTTTCCTCCAGTATGATTGATCCCCAGATGGTTTCTAATCACAGATGAAATTCAGGTGTGGTTTCACAAATGTCAACGAGGTCATTTTGACCTCGTTGACATGTGTTGTTTGATGTTTCAATATAGCTCAAAACCAGTAGTTTTAAACCAAAAAACAAAGTGAATTGTTTGTCCGTTTGAATTTTAACATTGAAGTGAATGGAGCAGCAAATCTTCGAACATTTTTAGCTCCTAATCTGTTCGTAATTCGACAAGGGTTGAAATTATAAAAAAATTCAAAAAAAAAAAAAAAAAAAAAGAGCAGCGCTACATAGGTAGCATGTATTCTTATTATAAACATGATGTTATGGTACCTTGGTGAAGTGCTGGTAGACGGCTGTGAGGGCGTTCCTCCAGGCAGCCTGCTCTAGCAGCACACAGAGGTCAGTGTAGGTGAACCAGCCTCTCCTCATGCCCTGCCTCTCTGCAATGCTGTGGGACCCAGAGAGGACAAACCATGCTGCTGTCAAACGCACAAACACACACACACACACACACACACACACACCAGTGGTGGAGAGTAACTAAGTACATTTACTTAAGTACTGTACTTAAGTACAATTTTGAGGTATTTGTACTTTACTTGAGTATTTCCAATTTCCAATGCTTTTACTTCTACTCCACTACATCTCAGAGGCAAATATTGTACTTTTACTCCACTAAATTTACTTGAAAACTTTAGTTACTAGTTACTTTTCAGATATAAATTATGATATAATGAAACATACATTAACCACTTAAAACCTGTTTTAAACCTAGGCTATTTGAAAATAGCAGATCTACAAGCTCACAACGCGTCGCATCGCGACGCGTTGTGAGCTTGTAGATCGGCTATTTTCAAATATTTAGTACTTTTACTTTTGGTACTTTAAGTACATTTTGATGCCAATACTTTTGTACTTTTACTTAAGTCAATTTTTAATTCTGGACTTTTACTTGTAACAGAGTATTTCTATATTACAGTATTGGTACTTTTACTTAAGTAAAGAATTGGAGTACTTTTTCCACCACTGACACACACACACACACACACACACACACACACACACACACACACACACACACACACACACACACACACACACACACACACACACACACACACACACACACACACACACACACACACACACAAAAGCTCGCCACACACGCGTAGGGCTGCCACGACTATGGAATTGTCCTTGACGATTAATTGTCATACAAATAATGGCGATTAATGATTTAACTGTGTGGCTTTTAAGGCCTTTGTAAAGATAGGTTGCTTGCACGGGGGCAGATATGACAAAAAAAAACTTAAATACGCAAAGAAATGACTGACAATGACCAATAATCAAAATAAATAACTATGGCCAAAATACGCCATATTTAATTTAGTGGAAAATAGCAGATCTACAAGCTTGTAGATCTGCTATTTTCCACTATTTTTGAAATATGTTTCAAAATATATGAACCTTTCCCCACATGGAAATGATTATGATGATTATGCAAAAATAGTTGCGATTATCTCAAATGATTGCCTGTCACAATTATTACATAATTGTGACAGGCCTACACACGCCTACACACACACACACACACACACACGCCTACACACACACACACACACACACACACACTTTCAGTAGCAGGGTTCGCACACATTTTGAACAATGAATTATATATAGCAAATCATACGGTGCTATGATGAGGCTCCAGTGTGCCGTCAACGCACCGAGACAGACTCGAGCGAAGGCGTCACGTGACACAAATAACAGATCTACAAGCTATAACAACGCGTCACGGTGCAACCTGTTGATAGCTTGTAGATCTATTATGTTTCTCGCGTGACGTCCTGTATACATTAGTCTCTGCCGCGCGGCACGCAGGTCTTTTTTTTTTTTTTTTACCATGCTACATGTTTTTGGGACACGTTTTTCTATGAACAAAATCAACAGCCAAACACTATCCAAAACATTCGATTAAATCCATTAAATCCAGGGCCTGGAAAAACGTTTCTGATTTCAAAGTATGTCCAGACGTTTCATGACTGTGTGGGAACCCTGGATACTCGTGTCACGCAAACGCACGGCACGCACACACACACACACACACACACACACACACACACACACACACACACACATAGTTCCAGTAGTAATGTGTGAGTGAGAGAGAGAGAGAGAGAGCACCAACCTGGTTTCTAACACACATAGGCCCTGTTTAGACTGCAGTCACATCCAGTCAAATCCCATTTATTCCTCAAATCCCATCTTTTGGCCCGACGGTTCACACTGCATTTGCAAGTGTCCACATCAGATCAGATGTGTGCTCAGATTAATTTAACCCATTGAGACCTGAAGCCGATTCTACATGTCTCCTAAATCTCAACAGTATTCTGAAAAACGTATGTTTCTATATCAGTGGTGCTCAATCTTTTTCATGTCAAGGACCCCCAAAATGATATATATTTGGCCGCGGACCCCCATCAAAATATTTTGTTCCAGGGACCCCCCAGAAGCAAAGATTTGAGTTAAAAATGTTCGCTTTAAAAATATATATATTCAAAGATTTGCACACATGTTCACGATTTTTCAAAAATAGCAGATCTACAAGCTCATAGCGCGGCACTCGGTGCCGTGCTATGAGCTTGTATATCTGCTATTTTTGAATAGCCCAAAGTGTAAAATAATGCTTTTTAGCTCAAATCTAAAAATGACACAGTTCCAGGTCTTAATGGGTTAAACAACATCAACCCAAAGCCGCCCTGCGTCCACATATCTGTAATGACGTCGGTGGCGTTCGGGTCGCGCTGCAAGTGACGTTTTGGACAGCTTGATATGTGACTTGGGTTGTTAGATCAGGTTACTGCGTTCAGACTGAGACGCAGCTTTAGAAATCAGATTTGAAACCACCTCTGAATGTGGCTCAGGTCAGATTTGTAAAAATCAGATTCCATGTAACCTGTCTCTGTTCAGACTACATAAAGCAAATGGGATTCCAATCTGGATGTGACATAGATCTGATTCAGGCTGGATTTGGCTGACAGTGTAAACGGGGCCTTTCAGTAGTGAGTGAGTGAGTGAGTGAGTGAGTGAGTGAGTGAGTGAGTGAGTGAGTGAGTGAGTGAGTGAGTGAGTGAGTGAGTGAGAGAGAGAGAGAGAGGGGGCACCAACCTGGTTTCTAAGCGGCTCAAAAGGTTGAAGTAGTCACTGGGCTCCGTGTACAGGCTCCACTCCTGAAATGCACGACACAGTGGTCAGCCACTTAACTCATTCACTGCCAGAATTATTTCTGGCCTGTTTGAACACCGCCAAGATTTTTCATTGAAAAAAAAAAGTACTCAGGAGCCGAGATACAGAATTTTTAAGTTTTAAGTTAACAAGGAAGTGGATGGGAGTCTATATCTTCGAAAAATCATATCTCCTTGGTCTTTGGGTCAAAAAAAAAAAAAAAAATCTAAAAAAAAAAAAAAAAAAAAAAAAATATTTTTAATTTTTTAAATTTTAAAAAAAAGTCGTTTTAGTCGTTCTTGGCAGGCATGGCTTATGGACAGAAGTCGTTTTAGTCGTTCTAGGCAGTATATGAGTTAACTCATTCCCTGCCTAGAACGACTAAAACGACTTTTTTTTTTAAAATATTTTTTTCTAATTTGACCCAAAGACCAAGGAGATATGATTTTTCAAAGATCTAGACTCCCATCCACTTCCTTATTAACTTAAAAATTCTGTATCTCGGCTCCTGAGTACTTTTTTTTCAATGAAAAATCTTGGCAGTGGGCAAACGCGGCCAGAAATAATTCAGGCAGTGAATGAGTTACACATTTTGTTGTACAGTACAGTATGTCAAACAGCTGAAACGGCTGATCTACAAACTCAGAACGTGGCACATTTTTGAGCTTGTAGTGTACTAGTGTAGATCAAGGGTTCCCAAACCTTTCAGGCAGCGACCCCCAAAAATAATCATATTTCAACTGGGGGACCCCCAAAATATTCAAATTTGAAACTGGGGGACCCCCAAAAATAATAATATTTGAAACTGGAGACCCCCCCCAAAATAATAATAGTTGAATTGGGGGCCCCCCACCTGACAAGCACTTTTAGGAATTGTAGGCATTACATTTAGTTAGAATCGGTTCCACAGATAATTTGCTATGAAAATAGCCGATCTACAAGCTCACAACGCCTCGCAGTGCGAGGCGTTGTGAGCTTGTAGATCGGCTATTTTCACAATGTTTGCCCCTTTCTTACGTAATATTTGACAATTTGGTGTTGAAAAGTTCTTAAAAGTCATTAAATTGTAACTTTATAAATGTGCAGATACCCTGTGTATACACTTATACTGTATGTTGGGTTGTTTACTGTTGAGTGAGAAAACAATGTTGCACATTAAGCTAATCATCAACCCCCCCCCCCCCCCCCCCCCCACCCCAAAAAAAGTATTTGGGGACCCCCAGTTTGGGAACCCAGTACTGTGGGTGCGCTATTTTCACCAAATGTTGACCTACGACGTCATGCCTAGAATAAGGACGCTAGGGGTCATTTGGTCAAGTAGCAGGGGGTGAGCAGGGGGGCACACACACACACACACACACACACACACACACACACACACACACACACACACACACACACACACACACACACACACACACACACACACACACACACACACACACACACACACACACACACACACACACACACACACACACACACACACACACACACACACACGTTGGTATTAATAGACTTGAGAACCTCACTAGTGCATGCTTAACCCTTTCTCCCACCATTAAACACAAACAACTGCAACACAACAGCTCCTTCTTGGAAAGCCAAGGACTGGAAAACACGTCTTCATTCTCACTTTGCCGAATATTTCCTCAACCTTCTAGTCCTGGTCCTCGCCTGCAGTAGCAAATTTTATATTCTTTGGCTATTCAAAAATAGCAGATCTACAAGCTCATAGCGCGGCTATGACCTTGTAGATCTGCTATTTTTGAAAAATCGTGAAAAAGGGTGCAGATCTTTGAATATATAGTGTTTTAAAGCGAACATTTTTAACTCTATTCTTTGCTTCTGCTGGGTCCCTGGAACAACATATTTTGAGATGGGGGTCGGTGGTCAAATACATATAATGTTTGGGGGTCCTTGAAAAGGTTTGAGCACCACTGGAATAGCAACATACAATTTTTTTCAGAAAACCGTTGGGATTTAGAAGACATTTGTAGAATCGGCTTCAGGTCTTAACACATTGACTGCCTGAATTATTTTCACTGCCTATTGTTATTCATGCCAGAGATTTTTCAATGGAAAAAAAAAAGTACTCAGGAGCCGAGATACAAAATTTTAAAGTTTTAAGTTAACAAGGAAGTGGATGAGAGTAAAGATCTTCAAAAATTCATATCTCCTTGGTCTTTGGGTCAAATTTAAAAAAAAAAAAGTAAAAAAAAAAAAAAAAAATTGAAAAATTATTTTTTTACTAAAAACGAGTTAACTCGTTTTAAGCAGATCTTGGCACTCAAGTGATGAAAAGCTAAAAACGAGTTAAGTCGTTTTAGGCATTCAATGTGTTAATGGCTTAAATTAAAAAGGTTTTAGAGACACTAGTAGCCTATTGTAATTGTAATAGAAGACGTGAGGTGAAATCCAACATAACCAGCTCTGACAGTGGTTAAAATGTGATGGAACGGATTCCCTGGTTCCTCAGGTTGTGGATCTTGTGGATCCTGACCCCTACAGGTATGACGGGGAACGAACGGGACTCACGATGGCGTTGAGGAAACTCATCTCCAGGCTGTTGACCGTCTGCACGTCCAGTTTGCCCGCCGCGCCCCACTCGTCGTTGAACACCTCCTCGTCCTCTCCCTCGTCGTACAGGTACTTGCTGGCAACCATCTGAGGTTACGCGCACACACACACACACACACACACACACACACACACACACACACACACACACACACACACACACACACACACACACACACACACACACACACTTAAGACCTGGAACCCATCTGTGTCACTTTAGATATCTTTGGCTATTCAAAAATAGCAGATCTACAAGCTCATAGCGCTATAAGCTTGTAGATCGGTCAATAGGAGACTCAATAGCGGTGTTGATTTCGTCGCCGAAACATTTTCGTCGAATTCCTTTTTTCACTGAAGAAAACTAAATAAAAACTAAAGCTACGATGAATAAAACTAAGACAATTTCATCAACAGATATAAACTAGACTAATACGTTAGAGAGGGACTAGAGGAGAAGAGATCCAGTAGAACTAAAAGACAAGTCATTCTATGTTTGGTTGTGCTCGGGTGTTGCGCTCTGAAAATAGCAGATCTACAAGCTCACAACGCGTCGCACCACAGCTGTAAAATGAAACCAAGCATTTGGTTTCATTTTACGCTGTCAAAGAGTTAAAGATCTAATAAGGGTCCATTTGGTTACCAACCCTCCATCATTTAGCTGGGGACCACCTGGAACCTCCTCAAGGACCACTGGTTGAGAACCACTGCCCTACTTGATCATACTACAGCGTCACACAAAAGCATCAAAAGTAGCCGATCTACAAGCTCAAAACGTGGCGCGAAGCGACACGTTTTGAGCTTGTAGATCTGCTACTTTTGATGCTTTTGAATCCTGAAAAGTAACAGTTTTTGACAAGGTTTCCACCCGACAGAGACGATGTATAGCTAAAATCTAATCTAATAAAATCTAATCGATGCTAACATCTCCGGTAGGAGACTCAAAGTTGACACTTTGCGTCTCCTACCGGAGCCACCAACGGTCATCAAATTATTGGCTTAATCGATAGGGAAAAAAAGGTCATTTTTGGGGTGAAGTTAGTGATGCTAGGAGGAGGAACTCCCTTTGTTTGGAACGAGCAGTAAAAACAAGAGCCCCAAGATAGCCTGACCTGTGAACCCTGAACCCTGAACCCTGGGACACACACACACACACACAGCAAAGATGGTTAATCTAGGAAGATACACCGTCCCAATTGGAGCCACTAGAGTCACAAATCCTACAAATGGTCTCCTAAGTAGCAGTGGTTTGCTTCTCCCCCTCCCCTCTCCCTGGCTGACAACGCCATGTGTGTGAGCATTATATTGGCTGTTATCTCAAATCATATCATACCCCATCAACCAAGACGGTTAATAATGGAAAATTATATTATTGAGCATTGGAAAGTTTTCTTATATGTCCATAATGATTTCACGTGCTATATTCAAATATAGAATTTAATTTCATCCGTTTTTAGAACATCTTATGGGGAGTGGGGACAGAGCATAGTTAAAATAAGGGACAGAGCCCTTATTCTCGTCCGTCAGACTGCAGATGGACTCTTCAGAGGTCTTCCCAAATCTCGCGAGAGTGTGTTGCTGGGATAGAGACAGTAAGTAAGTAAGCCTTGCCGAGCCCCGAGGCCCATAGGGCAGGATCTCCTGTTTCCTTAGCGTGAGGCAGCTTGATGTACAAGCACACCCCCTGGACATGACGCTAGTATGTCGCAGGGACTGAGTGACAAGCAGGGTGGCACTGGGTCCCATTACTAGAGTCCCTGGTATGACCCGACCGGGGACCGAACCCCGGACCTAACCTCCCCGTCTCAGGGCGGACACTCTTGCCACAAGGCCACTGAGCTGGTGGGATAGAGAAAGGTCCATAACAAAGTTGATTTTCTCCTGATTTGTGTCAAAAAAAAAAAGCTGTTTAAGTGTGAAAATCTTGTAAACATTGTGTGGTTTGTGACGATCAGGTCCAACATTTAGTTCAGTGACCGTGGAGCTAAAGAATGGTTCAGAAGCTGTGTTCACGTTCACTCTTCCATAGGAATCAACAGACTCCAACAATGCTTCCTCTGCAGGGACGTCACGGGCTCTCAGAAGGTTGGGCTATTCAAAAATAGCAGATATACAAGCTCATAGCGCGGCACCGAGTGCCGCGCTATGAGCTTGTAGATCTGCTATTTTTGAAAAAGCGTGAAAAACATTTGTAACTGTCAAATGTAAATTCTATATTTTCAAAATTTGGAGTTTTTTGGGCGGATTTTGTTAGTTTTTTTCATGTTTTGGTTACTTTATTTCGGTTTTAGGGTTAGGATTAGGTTATGTATATTTTTGAGTGTTTGATTACAATGATCAATGTAACATCTTGACTGTAATTACGAAGAATTTGAGTGTTCAGAAAATATGAACTTTATAAATTATGTAAATAAGTAAAAAAAAAAATAAAAAAAAACATGTAGGAAGGATAGGCACAAATAAGCTTTGAGCTTCAGCCTATGCCTTTTTGATCAATCAGCATGAACTGTTGGATTATAGTGTGGTACGTTTGGTGAAATTGTTGATGTGGATCAAAATAAACTAAACTAAATGTAATTCTTATTATTTTATTTTTTTTAAAGATTTTTTTTGTGGCTTTTTATAGCTTTATTGGGAGAGGGATAGTGAAAGTAGGCTGACAGGAAATGGGGAGAGAGATGGGGGAAGACACGCAGCAAAGGCCGTCGGGAACGGGACGCGAACCCGCGGCACGCTGTCTGTTAAGGGATTTCAACCAGGGTGCCTGGACCGCGACGCCACGGCCCAGGCCATGTAATTCTTATTTTTGCCTGATTTTACCGATTTATTATAAAAAAAATCACACCCTGTGTGAAGGTAGCGGCGCCCTTGATACATTTTGTCATCGATATGTGTTTATAATGTGTTTATAGCCATGTCACGTGAAGCTTGACCAATCACTTTGTTGACGGGTTTGACCAATCAGAACGTTGACGGTGAACACGGACAAAGTCAGGTATAGAGCAGGATCCGCTCTATACCTAAAGGTATAGAGCGGCTAGCGCCGCTAAAAATATATATTTTTTATTTTTTCAAAAAGTGGGGGGCATGAAATCACAGATCTGTCAGAGTGAGGGTGTCGCATCGTACGCACAGTGAATGGCCGTGACGCCCCTGTTCCTGTCTCCTAAAAAGGCGTCTAGCTACGTCACACAGATACAGGACGTAAAGCGGAGACGGCAGGTCTTGCTATTTCCGTCTCGGCACACAGTACAGCCTGACCTCTGACCCTCTGACCCTTGGACACACACATACCATGGAGATCAAGAAGAGGTCGGAGGAGGAGATGTTCTGCAGGTATTCAGGGTTTCTGTGTCGGAGTCTCTCGATGTAAACCAGCGCTAGCATCATGGCACATGGGGAGATGCACGCCTCCCTGTAACACACGCACAACAACAGTTATGTCATGTGGTTCCTTAACTCAGTGGTTCTCAACCTGTGGGTCGGGACCCCCAGGGGGGTCCCCACATGATTTTTGGGGGAGTCCCCAGATGACAGTGAAGTGATATTTTATGGACTTTTAAGACCCTTTTAATACCTAAAAAATAAATTAAAGAAAAGAAAAAGACCATTACAGCATCAAAAGTAATCAACAAACTATACTATAAAACATTGGACAAATTGTCAAATAATATACGAAAGAGGCAAATATTGTGAAAATAGCCGATCTACAAGCTCACAACGCCTCGCAATTGTAGATCTGCTATATTCACAATATTTATCTGTGGAAAGGAGTCAAACAAAATGGGGGTCCCCAGTTCAAATATGATTATTTTGGGGGTCACGGCCTGAAAAGGTTGAGAACCACTGCCTTAAAGGACAACTTTGTTTTTTTACAACCAAGGTTTATATTTTAGCTTGTAATTAAAGTAAATAAATGATGAGTGTAATTTTTTTTTCTTTTACTGCTTTCTATAGTTTTAGCATTTTTTGCGATATTTTTTACAGTGGGCGGGGGCATTCTGTCCGGTGGCTAAATATGCCTTTTTTACACAATAAAAAAGGTCCGGCTGTCTGTGATGGCCAGATTTGAGTTATTGGGGGCTAGAAGAGCTACTGTAAATAATAATAAAGAAAACGCTGGGTTGTTGTGTTAAAAAAATACATATTTAGCCACCGGACAGAATGCCCCCGCCCACTGTGAAAACACTGTAAAAAAGATTGTGAAAATTGCTAAAACTATAGAAAGCAGTAAATGTAAATTTTTTAACACTCATCTTTTATTTACTTTAATTACAATCTAAAACATAAACATTGGTTGTAAAAAACCAAAGTTGTCCTTTAACTGAGGGGGGGCCCCACATTATTATTTTTTTCTTTTGGGGGGGGGGTCCCCCCAGATGATTAGCTTTCCTCTCTCAACGGTAAACAAACCCAACATACAGTGTTAAGTGTACACAGGGTATCTGCACATTTATAAAGTGACAATTTAATGACTTTTAAAGACCTTTTTAATACCAAATTAACAGCCACTGAGACAGACAGCGGTGCCTTAACCCATTAAAACCGGGAACACATCTGTGTAAGCACTTTAACCATTATTTTACACTTTAGCTATTAAGAAAATAGCAGATATACAAGCTCGTAGCGCGACGTCTTAGCAGAAGTGCGTGGTGGTGAGACAGACGATCGAGTCTCGAGTCTAATTCCAAACGTTTTGTCTGCTTTTGTCATTGCCCCACCGTTGTCTAACCACATCTACCAGCATCAAAACAGGATGGAGTAGTGCCGCTGAAAAGTTGAGAATAATAAAACGTTTATAGCATCTTCAAAAAGAAAGCACAACACAATGCTCAAGAAGGGAGTACCGTGCCGTACCATACAGCCTAATTCATACTTTGTCATAAACAAATGGTGGACCTGTAGGTCTGCTAGTTTCGGCAAGACACTGTTGTGTGACGGAGCATAAATTAAACATAATAACATAAATTGTTGTTGCTTGTGAACGCATTCCTAGTGTCGAGTCTCAATGTGTTTATTTCAGGCCCCGACCCCCCCAAAATAATCATATTTGAACTGGGGACCCCCCACCCTGACAAGCACTTGGAATTGTAGGAGTTGAGGCATTACATTTAGTTTTAAAATAGGAGATCTAAAAGCTCAGTCACAACGCGCTAGTAGATCTGCTATTTTCACACTTTTTGCCTCCTCCTTATTTCACAATCTGGCCAATGTTTGACAAGTTTCTATAGTATAGTTTGTTGATTACTTTTGATGTTTTTCTTTAGGTATTAAAAGGTCTTAAAAGTCTTTAAATGGTCACTTCACTGTCATCTGGGGAGGACCCCCCCAAACAAATCACAGGTGGAGAACCACTACCCACCTTTCTTCAAGTGTCTAAAGGCCAGACCGCACCAATGCAACTAGTCGCAACTCCTTGCAACAAAACAGCTTTAAAAAGGCCAGTCCACAATAATGCAACTCCTTGCAAGCAACTGCCATTGGGGATAATGGTTGCAAGTAGTTGCAAGGAGTTGCATTGCTGTGGACGGGCCTTTATGTGCACATCTAATAGCGTCCGGAGAACCCACCTGGCGACATGGGCCGCATACTTCTTCTGGAGCTTTCTTATGGGGCTGGGGGCAGATTTATGGAGGAACTCCACGGCAATATCTGGAAAACCAGGAAACAGAAGTGAGAGAAAAAGGTCAACAACGTCGAGAATCGCACACAGAACTCATATATCCGGCAGCAAACATTCAAAGCAGAGATAGCATTTGCCTTGCAAACTAGATGCAAGAGATACACATTTATCCTGGTCCTTATGCGGTAGGTAGGTGGTTCTGTTTATTTAGTCAAATAAAACTACTATGTGCCAATTAAAACCACTTGAATCTTGAGTTTGAACCTGGATAATGTGGCTGATAAGTATATATTTTTGTAAAATAGGTTCTTGTCAATAAGTTAAAAGAACTCAAACAGAATAGAAGGATTAAGAAATTGAAACCAAAACGAGGAGCAGACAAAACTGGAACACTAATAAAACTGAAGCTGATAAATGATCTTTGAAGGGTTCTCTCTCCTGATTGGATAAAATTGGTATCCTGACCTGAAAAGTACCGGTAATTTTCCGGTTCATTCAAGAGATTGAGAGACAGGGAGGTCGCTGTTACTGAGCTAACAATCTAGCGAGGAGTCGAGGGTGGCTTTAGGAAATATACAGTGACTTAATAACCCTTAGTCTAACCACCCTTTAACTCAGATCCATGCAATAGGCAACTGTCTTTGCACCCCCACCCCCCCATAGTTGTGTATTAATGCAGTGGTCCTTAAACTAGTGGTTCTCAAACTTTTTCAGTTCAAGGACCCCCAGATTGATATATATTTGGTCGCGGACCCCCAGAAGAGAAGATTTATGTAAAAAATTAAAATAAAATTAGTAAAAAAAAAAAACCATTCTCAATATTTTTCAAAACAATTCAAAAATAGCAGATCTACAAGCTCACAGTGCGGCACAAAGTGACACGCTGTGAGCTTGTAGATTTGCTATTTTTGAATAGCCAAAGTATAAATAAATAGATACAGATAAAGTGGTAAAAATGTGTGTGATGCTATGTCAACTCCTTTAGCGGTGGACCACCTGGAAAAATGTTTTCAAAAATGTTTCAGAAAGTTTCACTATTTTCCCACGATTGTTTTTAAAAATCGACCGGCTATTCTCAAATATCTGATGCTCATGTGGCCTAGTTAGTCGCTTCTTTTGGGCTTGTTTTCATCCACCTCTCTCGCAGACTCTGGCAACACTGATGACACGCCTGTGACAGTCTATGTTCTACAGCATACATGGGCAACTCAGCTGTTTACAATTCCAAACATGCAAACATGACTAGGGTGACCACCCGTCCGGATATTCGCGGGGCAGTCCCGAAATTGGACCCTCTGTCCCGCGTCCCGCACAAGCAGAGCAAAAAAGCATTTATATATTTTTTTGATAATAAATCCGTAAAATCAGGCAAAAATAAGAATTCAATAACCCTAACCTAACCCTAACCCTAAAACCGAAATAAAGAAACCAAAAACTGGAAAAAAAACGAACCCAATCCGCCGAGAACCGCGAAAAAATGTAAGTGCGCGCGGTGGGTCCTGATGTGTCCCGCGAAACGGGTTCATCTGTCCCCCAATGGGCCTGTTTGAAGGTGGTCACCCTAAACATGACCCGCTTTAATTACTTCAGTCTATATTAGTAGCTTAATGACTAGTATTAAAGTACAAAAATGTTAATGTCTTTTTTTATGTCCAATGTATTTGTATTCATTAAGTTAAATAAGTATAACTAAATGCATTTGAAATGAAATTGATACTTTTCAGGATTCCAATTCAAAAATAGCAACAAAAAAAAATCGGAATTCCAATTCAAAAATGGCAAAAAATAGCAGATCTACAAGCTCAAAACGCGGCGCACTGCGACGCGTTTTGAGCTTGTAGATCTGCTATTTTTGCTACGTTTGTATGACACAGAATGGCCCGACAGCATATGCAATGTGTCCCTCTGGAGTGAGTCAGTGGAAATATAGTGTCCCAGTCTCCATCATCAAGGTTGCATCACCCCTGATCCAGAGAGACGTCTGAGGACTCACCTGTGACGGGACAAGACAGGGCATCCAGAGAGACGTCCGAGTCCAGGCCGTAGTACAGTCTCTTCCTCACTCGTTCAGACAACTTCTGGTGCCCAGGAATAAACTGTCAACACAACGTCAGGGACCGTCATTTATGTGGCTTCGTCATCGTTTACTCAACTAATTGCGATTGACGATTTAATTGTTTTGGCTTCTAGGCCTTTGTAAACAAAGTTGCACGGGGGGCAGATATGACAAAAACAAACTTAAAATACACAAAGAAATGACAGCCACAATAATCAAAATCAATAATGTACTAAAAAAAAGTCAATAATACGTCATATTTAATATTTTACACTCAAAATCCGTTACAAAATAGTGGAAATGGCAGATCTACAAGCTCACAACGCGACGCTTTCGACGCGTTGTGAGCATTTTGAAAGATTTTCAAAATGTACGGTATGAATATTTTTCAACGCGATTATGACGATTATGCAAAAATAATTGCATAGATGCATTACATCTCAAATAATTGCGATTAGGTGATTATGTAATAATTGTGACAGGCCTAAATCAAAGAAGCTCTGCTCCTTTGGTGGCATCTATGGGGATCTGAAGAATGAATAAAGAATAAAGAATATTGATATTATTTGTGGGGTGACAATTGGCGCTTTCACAATATTTACACAATGAGATTTCTAGTAGGCCTAATCATATATATGTAATAATAACTAGATGAAGGTAAATAAAAGACCAGCTAGAACAGTCAGGTATAAGTTCAGAGAATGACATAACTTTATACTTTACTGTAATGCAGCCTTTAGAAACAGGAAGACAGGCAACACCTACCTACACCATGTCACAATATTACCAGTGGTGGAAAGTAACATTTACTCAAATACTGTACTTAAGCGCAGTTTTGGGGTATTTTTTACTTTACTGGAGTACTTCCATTTTTTTTTCCTTTTACTTATATTCCACTACATCTCAAATATTGTACATTTACTCCACTACAATTATTTGAAAACTTTAGTTACTAGTTACTTTGCAGATTTGTATTATTATTGCAAAACATACATTAACCACTTCAGCCCCTATATACATTTAGGCCATATCAGATCTACAAGCTCACAATGCAACGCATTGTGAGCTTGTAGATCTGCTATTTTCAAAAGATGGTTATGAAACGGGACAACATTCTGCATAATGGGTACTTTTACTTTTGGTACTTTGAGTACATTTTGATGCCAATACGTTTGTACTTTTACCCAAGTACATTTTGAATTCCGGACTTATACTTATAATAGAGTGTTTCTACATTTCAGTATTGATACTTTTACTTAAGTAAACAAATTGAGTACTTTTTCCACCACTGTTCCACATTCACGTCCGGTGTGGAAAATAAGTAATAATACATAAAAAACAACAACAATAAACAAACTACCCAGATAATAATAATAGTAATAATAATACTCAAACTATTAATAACCATATTTTAACAGGTTTATCTTCTTTACCTCCTATAAGGTGGAGGAACAACACAAACACGGCCTATAATAATTAGACTGGGATCAAGTTACTTTGCAGGCTACGCATCCGGTCTGGGGTCTATACCGGATACGGAAACGTTTCTGCCATGTAATAGTTAGGGTGCAAATAACCGGATACAGTAGGCGGGCTCTAGACCGGATCACACCGGTTCATTCACAATGGAAAAGCCTGGTGGAGCGAGGTTAATAATAGTAGCCAAACGTCAGCTAGCGTGCTAACGTTAGCATTAGCTTCGCGCTGTCACGTCCGGGTCCAAAAACGGTACAAAAAATAAATTAAAAAAAAACCTCACCGTAAATTCCTGGAAGTCGGACAGATGGAACGTCTTCTCGTTAAACAACGCGTCGAAGTCCATTATGTTGTGTTTTATTGTGTAACAAACTAGCAGGCTAGGCTAATATATTAGCCGCTACTAGCAACGCAAACTAGCGCGAGCTAAATAACGATGTTTAGCTTTTTTTTTTTTTTTTTAGAACGACGCCGTTCGCTTCCGCCCCGCCCACAACTCCTCTTGTTCCCATAGCTCGGAGGGAGGCAGTGGTGTTAAAAGTAACGAAGTACATTTACTCAAGTACTGTACACTTTTGAGGTATTATTTTTTACTTTACTGAAGTATCTCCAGTTTTCAGTACTTTTACTTCTACTCCACTACATTTCAGAGGCAAATATTGTACTTTTACTCCACTACAATTGTTTGAAAACTTTAGTTACTTTGTAGATTTTTATTAGTATTACAAAACATACATTAACCACTTCAGCCCTATATACACATTTCGGCCATTTGAAAATAGCAGATCTACAAGCTCGCATTGTGAGCTTGTAGCTCGGCTATTTTCAAAAGATTGTTATACATTTGAAAACTTGTGAAACTTTAAGTACATTTGTCTGCCAATACTTTTGTGCTTTTACTCAAGTACAGGGACGCCCGAAGCCTGTCGTTGCATAAATGCGTACAAAACAATAAGAGTGGCCCGAGTTCAATTCGCTGATTGCATATCCGTTTTAAAGCGGATGCGGAAACTGGCTGTGTGCGTCTGTGTAATGTAAGGTTGGAAAATACCGGATACGGTAGGCGGGATCTAGACCGGATATGAGCACTGAGACTAGAAAGAGGCAAATAGAAACCCAGCACCAGAGCCACGCCCAGCACTGTCCTGTGGAAAGCCGGGTGACCCCGAGGTTCTTAACCAAAAAAGGGTGACAGACATGCAAAAGTGTCACTTTTCAGCTACAGTCACCTTTTTGAACCCAAATAGAGCAATTGTGTGACACCTGACCCGAAAGAAAACAACATGTTGTCACCTTTTTCACCTCGGGGCTGTTTGCATGCCTGGGGTGAGGTCTGGCAACGTTTCGCTCAGTTTATAAAATAACTGATACATTAAAGTTTAAACACAGCAATATGAAACAAACAAAACAAAAGGGAACTCTGGTAGCTTATTAAACTAGAATTAATGTTGGAGTTGGTTTATATAAAAAAAATATAAATATATAAAAACATTATTACATATAATTTCTGTCACATTTTCAAATGGTTGCATGACAACCAACTATAGCCAATCACAGCGACATGTGTCCCTCTGGGTTATGGGCTATAGACTCTGAGAGTGACGGACAAATATGGGAGGGAAAAGGAACAGTACAGTTTGTACTGTAGTGTTATCATCATACGTGACTTTTATTCTGAAAAGAAACAGTACAGTTTGTACTGTAGTGTTATCATCATAGGCTACGTGACTTTTATTCTGAAAAGAAACAACTTTTCGTACTGTAGTGTTATCATACCTGACTTTTATTCTGAAAAGAATAAAAAGTACAGTTTGTACTATCTGGACCCACAGCGTGTGATCGCCGATCATAACAGACTTCTATTCTGAAAATAAAAAGTACAGTTTGTGCCAAAGCCGACTCCAGCGCACTGGTCCTCAAAGGCCCCTTTTCCACCAAAATAACTTTGGTTCTAGAACTGGTTCCGTTCTAGATTCTTGGAACCATGGCGCTTTCAGGGAAACCGGCCGGCATTTCCACCAGTCAGTCAAAGTGTCAATTTCTCGAGGGAAATTCAATCATCAATGGCAGTTACAGTTTGCCCTTTCTTTTTTTATTTTATGATGATTTTTCGCTTGCTCTTGCCATTGTTTGTAACACATCTGCATCTTCCAACCTGTATAGTGAGAACGTCCACTTTGGTTCCCAGTTCAGGGCAAGAAAAAACAAGTATGTTTTGGTACCACTTCCGAACCGTTTCAGTGGAAACACTCTGAACTGGTTCAAAATTAGGTCCCCAGCAAAATGAGGAACAGTTAAACACTTAAAGGGATATTTCACTTTCAAACATGTTTGGGGTCATTTTACCGTCTACTCAGGCTTTTGTGAGCGCCCCAGACAGTTTTTAAGTTGCTTGATTCAGTAATTAGATATTTGATATAAATTGTATTGACACGCACCCTTCCTATACAAACACATTTTTGTAATTCAATTTTCAAAATTTTCCCAAACAATGTAAGAAATAAATGAAAAAAGGAATCGAAAGAACACAGCCGCCTCACGCATTAGGAGGGCAGTATGAGTCACCAGAACCAAGGACGGGTGTTTAATGTCAACCAATCTAACATGGTTAAAATGGAGTTTGAAGGTACAGCATTGGTGCTGGCAATTGAGCAACTAGGGGCTACGGGGAGGGTCCTGAAAGTGAGTGACAGGTGCGTCATTGGGACAGAATGGGCTGCAAGCTACTTAGAACGCGCTGGCTGCAAAAAACAGTCGGCACAACCTGAGTTTATCCATAGTTTGGTGTGACCGTGCCCTTATGGTGCGGTCACACCAAAGTTTTACAAATTCTACATACTGTATGAGACTATGAGGGCAGATTCTGCCAATGCTTTTCAGTGGGAACAGAGCGCTCTTTTGCAGAAATCCGCAAATGTCAACCACCCACTCCTTTCCCATTGAAACGCATTGGCGGAATCCGCCCGCATAGGTAAAATTCCAGTTGGGTGTGACCACTAATGATGAGCGGGCCGCGGGTCAACCTGCGGCGCGGGTGGTCGAGTCAGGAGGCAATTATGCGGGCTGCGGGTGAGCGGGTCAGCCGCTCTCACATGCAAAAAAAACAAAACTATTTTGAACAACATGCTTGTTTATTTAGCCCATGACAATGTTGTGCTACAGTAGACATTTAAAGCAACTTTGGGTACTTACAAGAGCGCTATATAAATCTGAGCTATTATGATGATTATCTTTTTTTTCCCCACCGCGGGTCGCGGGGCGGGTTGAGCCATAGATTTATATATGGGTTCGCGGGGCGAGTCATGAAAAAAACAGACCCGCACATCACTAGTGACCACCCTTAAGCCCTATTTAATGTTTTGGCTTTTTGAAAATACCTGGGGGAAAAAAAGAAACAGAAAAGAATAGCCAGTCTAAAAGCCCACAAGGCTTTGTACTTATGCAACAAAAAGGTGTTCGTATGCTGTATTTCGGCTGCTTGTTTCTTTCCCCCCCTTTTTGTTTGTTGACCCACCAACATAGAATAGAAAGAAGCAGTTTTTTGTTTTCTTGTTTATGTACACCAGACTCTGTACAACAAGCTATCAAAAAAAAGAAAGAATAAAGAAACATTTTATTCTTTAAACTATGGATACCAGAGAATATTCACAATGTCAGCAACGTTGTGGAGCGTTTTCACGAAACAATAGCTGTATGACCGTGGAAATAGAAGTGTATTTGAACTGCTTTTATAGGCCATAAGAGGAACCTTCTATAAGTCTGCCGGCGGACACCTATTGTCTCGTGAATGATTACGCTTCACCCCAGACAGCTCATTGAGCCGACTGCAAGTTAAAAAACACACTGTGAGATCTACTAATGTGCCGTGGTAGACAATTCGTAGACGATAAAACACACAACACTTGATAAAACTGAGATGCACAATAAAACATCCGCGAACTGCACTCCATCGCGGTAATAAACACTGCTCAAAGACATTAAGGGCACTATGATCCCTTCATTTCTTTTTTTTGTATATCATCGTTGTCGGGCAGAAATCTCTTATCTCTGTATTCTAACTTTTTGTGTTATTTTTGAGCGGTGCAACCGCTCCTATAAGAGGGTTTAGGACCCATCCGTGGCGAAAGTTTTTCTTTCCGTCGTGAAAATGTGTCTTTCGCTGTGACGCCATGCTGTGGAAAACACGCCCATAGGCTAAGCTTTAGAAGACGTGCTGTGATTGGCTAGCGAGACACATGATGAAATTAACTTCAAACTTCGCAGACGCGCTGTGATTGGCTAGCGAGACGCATGATGAAATTAATAATATTGTAAAAAATGTAAGCACGTCACTTCGCAGGACGTGCTGTGATTGGCTACCGAGATGCATGATGAAATTAATAACTCATAAATATCACCGCTCACTTCACACTGGGTGTGATTTTTTTTTGTAAATGAACGCCCCTACTTGCTCATACTACAGCGTCACACAAAAGGATCGAAAGTAGTAGATCTACAAGCTCGAAACGCGGCGCGAAGCGTCGCGTTTCGAGCTTGTACTACTTTTGCCGTTTTTTGAATTCTGAAAAGTAAACAGTTTTGGAGAGGTTTCCACCAGACAGAGACGATAGACACTGTGAGCAGTGTATAGACCTATACTAACAAAAAAACGCTGAAATTAAATAAGATATCAAAGTTTTCCCTTAAATCTTTTGAGCAGTATATATATATATATATATATATATATATATATATATATAGAGACGCCTTACACAATTAAATATACTGCAAATATACGTATAGATTCAAGTGCTTCGACACAAGACTGCAGGGTCTTGTTGACAAACAAAAACACTATAATAACCATGACAGACGACTCTCATATTGACCTCTTTGCCAATCACAAAGTGCTGGTCACTTGAGTGTTACTGTAGGCCAATTCATCTTAAACACGATGCTTAAAAGGAGTAGTTCAGGAGTTTGCTCTTGTCGCATTCCTGAGCCAATAATTTGATTACCGGCAGAAAGATGCTAATGTATGTATCCGGTAGGAGACTCAAAGGAGTCTCTTTCAGTCTCCTACCGGAAATACACCCGGTCGTCAAATTATTGGCTCAGGAATGCGTTAAAAAACTAAAACAATCTCCATGAATTCAAGGCTTCATGGGGTGTGTAATTGATAGATAAATAAGTCATTTTTTGTGGGTGAACTATTCCTTTAAAAATGGGTTTCATATGTATATTGATATATAATAATGATACAATATTTGTTAACCATAAAACTGTTTGGTTCACTAAGCTGTAACAATTGAGCATTTCAGTTCTCAACTTTCACTTTCCCGTGAAAAAACGTTGTAACTGAAAAAGGGACGAGAAGTCATTTGAATGCAAACAGGCTTCTGGACACAAAATGGATGGCTTCCTGAGCTATAACAGCCTTTAGGCCGTGTGTCCACCAAAGTGTTTATATGTTTTTTGTTTCCCCAGATTAAAATGCAAGGCACTCTTCTAAAATGCTCATCCATTTTTCCCCCAACTCTCGTCGAGCAGATTAAAAACGAATATTGTTCTTTTACTCCACTACAATTGTTTGAAAACTTCAGTTACTAGTTACTTTGTAGATTTTGATTATTATTACAAAACGTACATTAAACACTTTAGCCCTATATGCATTTCGGCCATTTGAAAATAGCCGATCTACAAGCTTGTCGATCTGCTATTTTCAAAAGATTTTTATACATTTGAAAACTGGTGACATACATTCTGCATAATGAGAACTTTCTACTCTTGGTACTTTAAGTACATTTTGATACCAATACTTTGGTACTTTTACTCAAGTACATTTTGAATTCCGGACTTTTTCCACCACTGTGGCGCTCCCGTTGAAAACGATTCAAAACATGCTCTGCGCTCAGGGGAAAAAACTAAAAAAACACCTTGGTGGACTTAGCCCCTAGTTTTGGACATTCTGCTGTTGTCGTTTCCCCCTAACCTGGACCAGTGTGTCAACCACATATCACGGCCAATATTTAACTAAAAAGAAAGAAAAAAACCTGACTATCATTCATAATACCTGCAAGTGTTAACTCACCACATCAGATGACTTACAGTGCAAAGACAGGTTTATTGCACAATGACACTTTGGTAAAGGTTTGAGTTGTGTAGTTACGTTGCCATGATGTAACTACGAATATTGGTGTCCTTCAATACGTTCTCCATAGATTTTAAAAAAAGTATGCATGATCTAAAATAGTCTCCCCGTTGGGTTTCACTGTGAAGAAGGTCTCAAAGTCACACTTTTGGCACACATACTAAAGTGAACACAGCACATTCTTGGGGAGACATGAATCTAAAAATCTACGGAGCAACTATTGAAGGTATCTCACCAATATTTGGAGTTAACAGTACATCATGGGTTGTTAAAGGGATATTTCACTTAAGAAAAACAAAGGGTCACTTTATCGTCTACTCAGGCTTTTGTGAGCACCCTGGACAGTTTTTAAGTTGCTTGATTCAGTATTTAGATATTTGATATTCATTTTTATCAGATACGCCCCTTCCTATACAAACCAGTTGTAACTTCAAACTCATCAGAAACACCCGTCCTTGGTTCTGGTGACTGATATTGTCCTTCTAATACGTGAGGAGAACGTGTTTTTTCAATTACTTTTTTCATTTATTTTTAATAATTTGATTGGAAAATGAAACACAATAAAAAAAAAAAGAAAATGAAAAAAGTAATCGAAAAAACACGGCCCCCACTTATTAGGAGGGCAGGGTGAGTCACCAGAACCAAGGACGGGTGTTTTTGCTGAATCTAACATGTTAAAAATAGAGTTTGAAGTTATAATGGGTTTGTATAGGAAGCGTGTCTGAAAAATGTAATATCAAATATCTAAATACTGAATCAAGCAACTTAAAAACGGTCTGGGGGGCTCACAAAAGCCTGAGTAGACGATAAAATGACCCAACATTTTTTTGAAAATGAAATATCCCTTTAACACAACCCAAACCTCTGCCAAAGTTTAATTGTGCTTCAAACCTTTTTGAGGGGAAAAAACACGATCTCTGTTAGTACATCTGCAGCCTTGTTTCCCTCGTCTCCTTGATCTGTCATGGCATGATAAGCGAGAGAAACACCAACACGCACGCACACTTTACAAAGTGATCCGAGGGTTCCTCTGTATCGACTTCATACACTTTAGAGTCAGAAATTAAAAGAGTTCTACGGAGAGGGGGCGAGCAATAAATGCCACCCTGGCTGTTGGCCGTTGGTGAAAACACAATCTCCTCCATTCAGTGGTGTGGGTGGCGGCTTACAGACGCCGGCGGCGGCTGCAGTTTCTCAGACGCGCGGTCTTTGTTGCTCTCCGTGTCCGAAGCCGAGTCTGTGTCCTGTGTCTGTTGTTTCATCCACATGTCAGCATACAGACCGCCTTTGGCGAGCAGCTCCTCATGTCTGGGAGACAGGAAGCACTAGTTAGTCCACGTATATACACTCAGTTCTTTTTTTGTGTCCTTGACATGAACAAGTTTGAGAACCACTGATATAGAAACGTACGTTTTTCTGAAAACTATTTTTGCGATTGTGTGCCTATTTTGCAGACTGTTTCGCCTAAACTGACACGCCCAGAGCAGGGTCACTAGGGTTCAAGTGGTTAAAGACATCATATATGCTGGAAATTCTAATAATGTGAAAAAAAACTCTACCTATTTTATGGCATTCTCAGAAACAATGCACAATGCAGTGTTGATTTTGACAGCAAATTTTGATTTAGTTTTAGTCATAGTCTTTTGAATAATATTCAATTTAGTGAGGTTATCTGAAATGTTTTAGATTTTGTCTAGTTTTAGTCGACTAAATATCATAAGATTATAGTCGACTAAATCTACAGTTGATTTAGTCGACTAAAATGTATGTTGTTGTATTCTTTTCATGTTACTCGTCTATTTTGTGTATATGTCTGTTGGTTTTTGTAAAAAAAAAAAAAAAAAGGAAGCAATCCATATGTATGAACAGAAATGTATAATATTACCCTGTGCTTCACAATAAAAAAGATTTGAAACATAAAATGTATGTTGTCGGTGCCTTTATAGCGTCGTAATGGCTGATTTTACACTTGTTTGCATGCTGAAAATAGCAGATCTACAAGTACTTGTAGATCTGCTATTTTCAGAGCGCAACACCCGAGCGCAACCAAACATAAATGACTTGTCATTTAGTTCTACTGGATCTCTTCTCCACTAGTCCCTCACTAACATTTTAGCCTCACTAACATTCTAGTTTTAGTCTAGTTTTTATATGTCATAGTTTTAGTCATCATAGTCATCATCATGAAACAAGACCGCAAGGACTTTCATGAACGACCTGTTAAAAGGAATTATCCTTATCCTTATAGCTTAGTTTTCAGTTAGTTTTCGTCAGCGAAAAAAGGTAGTTGACGAACATTTTTCGTCATAGTTTTAGTCGACGAAATCAAGACTAGCATAATGTCATATATATATTTTGTAAGTCAGTATTTGAACGGCTAAATCAGTCTGATGATTTAGTCTGTTTGTATGTCTGCTTTCAACCTGATGTGTCCAGGTTTTGGGCATTCAAAAATATTCAGCAAATCTCCAGAATATGAAAATAGCCGATGTACAAGCTTACGTCACGTCGCAATGTGAAGCGATGCAAGCTTATAGATCAGCTATTTTCATGCAACACTGTCTAACATCAAACCATAAGACTTATTACAGTTAGTGGTTAAACCGCCCTTACAGTTAACAGCAGAAGAGGAAGCGGGGTCATTCAGGTCAGTTTGGTGCATTACTGGCAAGCAGAGGTTATGCAACTGTGGGTTACGGTTATCTGCAAACGTTTCTGTGGTGAATGACTTGTCACTTTGGTGAACCCTGCCAGCCCTCTATGACACTTTGGCTCTCAAAGTGGGGTATGGGGACCCCCAGAGGCCATTCATGGGTTTCCAGGGGGTCCCCAGCTAAATGATTGATAGTTAGGAAGCAAATGGACCCTTACAGGTCTGTAAGGTTTAATAATAATAATCAAAAAAAAACTTCTCTTATGGGTCCTTGGCACAAAACAACTTTTTCAAATGGGGGTCCGTAGCCAAATACACATTGATATGGTCATCCTTGACATGGAAAAGAGTTTGACAATGCCCTGCTTTATACAAGACATTAAACAATGTATCTGAATGAGAGATACTCAGCCATCCAGGGGAGAGGGCTGCAAGAACGCTCACCCCAAAACACGCTCGTCCCGGGTCAAATCCGGTGACCTCGGAACGGTCAATACCAGGTATTCCTAAACTTAACCTCAGTATAACGATGTCTAATCCTAAACTTATTCCTAACCTTAACCTCAGTAAAACTATATCTAAACCTAACCTTATTCCTAACCTTAACCTCAGTAAAACTATGTCTAAACCTAACCTTAACCTCAGTAAAACTATGTCTAAACCTAACCTTATTCCTAACCTTAACCTCAGTAAAACTATGTCTAAACCTAACCTTATTCCTAACCTTAACCTCAGTAAAACTATGTCTAAACCTAACCTTATTCCTAACCTTAACCTCACTAAAACTATGTCTAAACCTAACCTTATTCCTAACCTTAACCTCACTAAAACTAATACAATAATACAAGAACCGCTGGGGGCGAGTGTGTTTTGGGGTCGAGCGTTCTGGTTACCGGGGAGAAAGTAGCCCTCACCTTCCTCGCTCTGCTATCTGGCCCTCGTTGACAACCAGGATCTGGTCCGCTCCAATGATGGTGGACAACCTACAGAACGCCACACAACCAAATCACATTGCATTATCGTGCCAGAGAGAAAAAAATGAAATAAAAATGTAAACAAACAATAAATCACAAATGTAGCACGAGACTTACGCGTATCCCTCTTTGGCCAAAAGAGGCAAACATTGTGAAAATAGCCGATCTACAAGCTCACAACGCCTCTTGTGAGCTTGTAGTTTGGCTATTTTCATGTCAATATGACTATTTTGGGGTTGTCCCCTGTTCAAATATGACTATTTTGGAGAGATCCCCAGTTCAAATATGACTATTTTTGGGGGGGATCCTCAGTTCAAATATGACTATTTTGGAGAGATCCCCAGTTCAAATATTATTATTTTTGGGGGGGTCCTCAGTTCAAATATGACTATTTTTGGGGGGGTCCTCAGTTCAAATATGACTATTTTGGAGAGATCCCCAGTTCAAATATTATTATTTTTGGGGGGGTCCTCAGTTCAAATATGACTATTTTGGAGAGATCCCCATGCAGTTCAAATATTATTTTTTTTTGGGGGGGTCCTCAGGTCAAATATATGACTATTTTGGAGAGATCCCCAGTTCAAATATGACTATTTTGGGGGGTCCTCAGTTCAAATATGACTATTTTGGGGGGGTCCTCAGTTCAAATATGACTATTTTGGGGGGGTCCTCAGTTCAAATATGACTATTTTTGGGGGGTCCTCAGTTCAAATATGACTATTTTGGGGGGGTCCTCAGTTCAAATATGACTATTTTTGGGGGGGTCCTCAGTTCAAATATGACTATTTTTGGGGGGTCCTCAGTTCAAATATGACTATTTTGGGGGGGTCCTCAGTTCAAATATGACTATTTTGGGGGGGTCCTCAGTTCAAATATGACTATTTTGGAGAGATCCCCAGTTCAAATATGACTATTTTGGGGTGGGTCCTCAGTTCAAATATGACTATTTTTGGGTGGGTCCTCAGTTCAAATATGACTATTTTGGGGGGGGTCCTCAGTTCAAATATGACTATTTTGAGGGGTCCCCAGGCCTGAAAAGTTTGGGAACCCCTTGCTCTTACCTGTGAGCTACCACCACGGTGGTGCGGTTGGCACAGACTTTAGCCAGAGAAGCCTGGATGTTGCGTTCCGTCTGCGTGTCGAGCGCCGACGTGGCCTGTTAATCAAATCAAACTGTATTTATAAAGCACATTATTACAACAATCGAAATTGACCAAAGGGCTGTACATGGAGGACAACAACAGAAACAGGCCGGTGCTACAACATACAGTAGTCACAGGACAAAGCAAAAGATAAAAACATATGAAACAAGGTAAATGACTAAACGTTTAAACAACATTAAAAGCTGGAGAAAAGAAGTGAGTCTTGAGGTGAGATTTAAAACCCCTGATAGACTGGGCAGTTCTAATGGGGAGGGGTAGGTACGCTGGTCCAGAGGGTGGGGGGCAGCAGCAGCAAAGGCACGGTCGGTCAACCCTGGTCTTTAGTCTCGTTTCGAGAACCTCCCGGAGCGACTTGTCCGCGGACCTCAGAGCCCTGACTGGAGAGTAGGGTTCAATAAGCTCTGCGTAGATAAGGAGGAGCCAGCCCATGTAAAGATTAAAAAATCACACCCTGTGTGACGTGAGTGGTGCCTTTGATGAGCCCCGTATTGACCCCCGTATTGATGTTGTCATCAATGTTTGTGGACAGACATACATACATACATATATACATACATACATACATACATACATACATACATACATACATACATACATACAGACATACATACATACATACATACATACATACATACATACATACATACATACATACATACATACATACATACATACATACATACATACATACATACATACATACATACATACAAACGGACAAAGCCAGATATAGGAGTGGTTGCTTTCGGCACGACTCAAAAATCACACCCTGTGTGAAGAGAGTGGTGCCTTTGATGAGCCCCGTATTGATGTTGTCATCAATGTTTGTTTATTGGACATACATACATACATACATACGGACGGACAAAGTCAGATATAGGAGTGGTTGGCACCACTCAAAAATAACACCCAGTGTGAAGTGGGCGGTGTGGTCACAGTGGTCATCACAGTGATGGAAGTTCACTTAAAGAAAAGAAATATTTCTGAAGTGTGTGGTGCTATTTATTAACAATAAACAATGGTTGGTCCACAATGGGTGATTCACTTAAAAAAAAAACATAAAAGTGTTTTTTTTTTAAGTGCATAGTCCTATTTATAGGGCTATGCACATGTGTCATGTGTTCACTAGCCAATCACAGTCCTGAATAGGGGTTGGGGGGGGGGGGGTACAATGGTGGCCAATCACGGTGCAGGGTTAGGGGGGTGCAATGGTGGTCAGTGATTTGCATTGAATGTGCAGGGTTAGGGGGGTACAATGGTGGCCAAACCACAGTGCAGCGAATGTCGATGTCCAAACCTCACATATAGGGGCGGTTGCACCGCCCAAAAATAAATAAAAGGACCTAAAAAATGAATTCTAAAATAGACAGGGAGTGATATGCTCTCACTTTTTTTGTGCCAATGAGGAGACGGTCAGCCGCATTTTTTTCCAGCTGCAAGCGCCTGAGTGCGACTGCTCAACACCTATATATATATAGAGCGTTATAATAATCAAGCCTAGAAGATATGAAAGCATGGATAGCCATTTCCAATTGTTTAGGGGGCTGTCACGATTACAAATTTATGTTGACGATTAATTATTACTCTTAATCAACATTTTGAACCTGTGAAATGGCACATTCTGCACAATGAGTACTTTTACTTTTGGTACTTTAAGTACATTTTGATACCAATACTTTTGCACTTTTACTGAAGTAAATTTTGAATACCTTACTTTTACTCGTAACAGTAATTCTAATACGCAGTATTGATCATTTTACTTAGGTCAAAAAATGTAGTACTTTTTCCACCACTATGAGTGGAAAGCAATGTTATATTCAGCAAAGACTGAACGTAGGGGCAGCATGTATAGGAGAAAAGAGGATAGGACCCAGGATTGAGCCTTGAGGAACTCCAGATGTAAGGGTGGCCGCGGGGGGAGAGAATTCCCCTAGCTGAACAGAGAAGGTTCTGTCAGTGAGGTAGGACTGGAACCAGGCTAAGGCAATGCCAGTGATGCCAACATGGTGTTCCAGTCTAAGAGAGCAGAATTCCATGGTGTACGATGTCAAACACAGCTGAAAGGTCAAGGAGCACCAGGACCGAGGCTACCACCACAGTCAGCTGTTAAAAGTAAGTCATTAAAACTGGCTGCGGCCCAGGCGTCATTTTACATTTTAGACCGGGTCGGGTTGAAACCGCATATGTCCAAAACTGTTACTTTTACAAAAGTAGCAGATCTACAAGCTCAAAACGTGTCGCGAATCTGACACTTTGCATGCTTTAGCCTTTAGCTGCGTGACGCTGTAGTATGATCAAGTAAGGCGTTCATTTAGAAGTAGAATGGGTCTTGATGGGTTGACAGTACAGCAGTACGTCTCACCTCATCCAGGAGGATGATCTGTGGGGCTTTGAGGATGGTTCTGGCGATGGCCACCCTCTGCTTCTCTCCTCCACTCAGCTTCAGACCTCTCTCCCCCACCTGGGTGTCGTAGCCTGTTTAGAGGGACCACACACACACACACACACACACACACACACACACACACACACACACACACACACACACACACACACACACACACACACACACACACACACACACACACACACGGTTCTGATTCTGCACAAAGAGCAGGACAATTCTGATTGGGAGCAGCGCCAGCTTAATTCATACCTTGACAGGAAGCTGTCATTCGTTCGTCATTTCCGTTCACGAAAATATATCTTAAAATATCTTTACATTAACTTTTAAATTTCCATTTCTGCTAGTCAGCAAGCTATGCTTAGATGATTTAGATTTGTATCGGATACATTTGCGCGACTCTAAAGAATCAGAATCAGGTTTATTGTCACATCACAGGTTTACAAGGTAAAGAAGTGGGTGAAATTCATTTTCGTAAGACGAAACAGAAGCGGGGAGGAGTCACGTCAGCTTTATAGCTTGATCATTTTCAGAGCCTCCGTTTCTCCAGACTGCATGACGGACGGACAGACAGACAGACAGACAGACAGACAGACAGAATGACGGACAGAGAGACAGACAGAGAGACAGACAGAGAGACAGACAGTATGACAGACAGTATGACAGCCAGCCAGCCAGCCAGACAGACAGACAGACAGACAGACAGACAGACAGACAGACAGACAGACAGACAGTATGACAGCCAGCCAGCCAGCCAGCCAGCCAGCCAGCCAGCCAGCCAGCCAGACAGACAGACAGACAGACAGACAGTATGACGGACAGAGAGACAGACAGTATGTATGACAGACAGACAGACAGACAGACAGACAGACAGACAGACAGACAGACAGCCAGCCAGACAGACAGACAGACAGACAGACAGACAGACAGACAGTATGACGGACAGAGAGACGGACAGAGAGACAGACAGAATGTATGACAGACAGACAGAATGTATGACAGACAGACAGAGAGACAGACAGTATGACAGACAGAGAGACAGACAGTATGACAGACAGACAGACAGACAGACAGACAGACAGACAGACAGACAGACAGTATGACAGACAGAGAGACAGACAGTATGACAGACAGAGAGACAGACAGACAGACAGACAGACAGACAGACAGACAGACAGACAGACAGACAGACAGACAGCCAGCCAGACAGACAGAAGCATTTGAACATTGTGGGAGGCAACAGTCTAACCACGCTAAAGACTAAAGACAACATGGCGTGTGGACGTTAACTTGTGAAGTGTTTGTTTACCTTCGGGGAAGGCCAGGATCTTATCGTGGATGTCGGCGGCGATGGCGGCCTGCTCCACCTCGCCGTCCGAGGCGGCGATGCGCCCGTAGCGGATGTTGTCCCGGATGTTGTCGTTGAAGAGCACGGTGTCCTGAGGGACCACGCCGATGTGGGACCGCAGAGACGTCTGCTTCACCTGCACAGAAACATGACACAAAGGACAATATGACACAAAGGACAATATGACACAAAGGACAATATGACACAAAGGACAATATGACACAAAGGACAATATGACACAAAGGACAATATGACACAAAGGACAATATGACATAAAGGACAATATGACATAAATAACAGATGCAGCAGACCATGTAGGCACAAACTGCCTTAAAGGAGAATTCCGGACTAGCCCTTTTCTTACCTTTATCTGATATTATATCCTAGAACAGTGGTTCTCAAACTTTTTCATGTCAAGGACCCCCAAAATGATATGTATTTGTTTCAGGGACCCCCCAGAAGCAAAGATTTGAGTTACAAATGTTCGCTTTAAAAAGAAAAATACATATATATTTGTTTTCACTATTCTTACAAATAGCAGATCTACAAGCTCGTCGCGCTACGAGCTTGTAGATCTGCTATTTTTGAATTGCCAGACTATAAAATGTGGTTAAAATGATTGTGACGCAATATTAACAAATTTGGCTGGGGACCCCCTGGTACCTGGCGATTTAGCACAGGGACCATCTTTCACGTTTTAAGCTGCGGTGGACTCGGGTGGAGTTATGAAAATGTTCTACCACCACTCGTTCTAGGATATAACAACATAAGATAAAGGTAAGATTTAATGTATACGTTGTCGTACAACAGACAGCGATAATAGCCGATACATAAGCTCACAACGCGTTGTGCAGCTATCACTGCCAACTCCCACCGTTGGTTTTGGGGGAGAGAGAGTGTAGACAGAATGAGAAGTTTCCAGTGTTTGTTCTAAATGTGGGCGGTTCCAGATCAAATTGCAACGTTGCAACCGTAGCGAGCGGTCACCTTGGATATGTCCTGGCCGTCGATACGAATGCAGCCTCCCTGGACGTCATAGAAACGGAAGATCAGACGGATGATGGTGCTCTTGCCGGACCCCGACTGTCCCACCTATGGGAGATTGACACACAACACGGCAGCCAATCAAATACACAGACTCTTTTAACCATATTTCAGTATTCTTAGAATGATAACTCTCTAAAATGTTTGCACATTGTTTGGAAAGATGATATGTCTAGAATAACATGACCATAATAGGGAGGGACCTCAGGGTTGAAGTGGTTAAAGGGCAGCTTTGCTTTGTGTTTTCGTATTTTTTCCGTGTTTTGATATCATGGACTCAGACTGGCCCCTCCAGCTGATGTCAATCACCTTATTAAAGGGATAGTTCAAACTTTGTGTCTGCAAATATTAATGTTGTTAGATGGAGTTTACATATCTTCTTCTCCTTCTTCTTATGGGTGTGCTGCTGGAGAAGGTAACTGACACCTTAGAGCAGTCTGAACCAGTGGTTCTCAAACCTTTTCATGTCAAGGACCCCCAAAATTATATGCATTTCCCCCATCTCAAATATTTTGTTCCAGGGACCCCCAGAGGCAAAGATTTGAGTTACAAATGTTCGCTTAAACATATATATATATTCAGAGGTTTGCAAATAATGTTCAAGATTTTTCCAAAATAGCAGATCTGCAAGCTCATAGCGCGGCACTCGGTGCCGCACTATGAGCTTGTAGATCGCCCAAAGTACAATAAAACGTTAAAGTGGTTAAAATTACTGTGATGCTATTTTGCTGGGGACCCCCTGGAACCCTCGGCAAGGACCCCTGGGGGTCCCCGGACCCCACTTTGAGAACCAACGGTCTACACAACATCAAACGACATCATGTTTATCCTATAATAGGATTTGGGTGCAAAACTCTGTAAAGTTGCCGGCAAAAAAATGTCTCAACTTTGTGAGTAATGAATCTAATGATATCCACCATGCCCCACTTTCCTCCCGCCCTGAACTCAGTTACATGATCTTATCTTAGGAACGCTCCAGAGACGTACCAGGGCGATTGTCTGTCCCGGATGCACGGTGAAAGACACGTCCTTCAGAATCTCCTTCCTAAAATTACACACAAACAAAAAGAAAGAAAGGATTACGAGTCTTGCAAAAGAATAATCTAAATACTGTATACCAGTGGTGGAAAAAGTACTCAAATGTTTTACTTAAGTAAAAGTATCAATACTGCAATGCAGAAGTACTCGGTTACTAGTAAAAGTCCGGAATTGAAAATTTACTTGAGTAAAAGTACAAAAGTATTGGTATCAAAATGTACTTAAAACGTACCAAAAGTAAAAGTATTAAAATGTTTGAAAATAGCAGATCTACAAGCATGTAGATCGGCTATTTTCAAATAGCCTAGGTATAAAATAGGGCTAAAGTGGTTAAAGTGTGTTTTATAATGTAATTATTTATACCTACAAAGTAGCTAGTTACTAAAGCTTTCAAATGATTGTAGTGGCGTAAAATAAAAGTACACTATTTGCCTCTGAGATGTAGTGGAGTAGAAGTAAAAGTATAGACAATTGGAAATCCTCCAGTAAATAAAAGTACCTCAGAATTGTAGTTAAGTACAGTGCTTGAGTAAATGTACTTAGTTACTGCAGTATACTGTATCATAAGCAAAGAGAAATGGTGATCATGGCAGATGAACATCAACTCACCCGCTAGTGTAGCTGAAGAAGACATTCTCAAATTCCACTTTGCCCAGTTTGTAGAGAAGGTTGCCTGCGTTTACATCATCTCTCACCTGCAGAGGACAGTAAACATCGCACGCACACACACACACACACACACACACACACACACACACACACACACACACACACACACACACACACACACACACACACACACACACACACACACACACACACACACACACACACACACACACACACACACACACACACACACACACACGATTCAGAACGTGCACAGAAAACACCCAAAAGTCTTGAGAGCAACATTGTTTGTGAAACTAGGGCTGTCATGATTACACATTTAAGTTGACAATTACCTCACTGAGTGCCAGTGACGTGTTTCACGTGTTTTACCGCAATGGCGCTGGGTGCCAATGACGTGTTTGACGTTTTTGAAAAAGTATGAAAAAAAAACGTTCAGAACCCAAGATATCATCATTTGAAGATTTGCTGCTCCATTCACTTCTTGTTTAACTTATTACTGAAAAAGGCTGTATCTCGGCTCCTGAGCACTTTTTTTTTACTATGTATTTTTGGCTGGCAAAATGTTTAAAATAGCAAATCTACAAGCTCACAACGTGTCACATCGCTTTTGAACAAAAAACGTTCAGAACCCAAGATATCATCATTTGAAGATTTGCTGCTCCATTCACTTCTTGTTTAACTTATTACTGAAAAAGGCTGTATCTCGGCTCCTGAGCACTTTTTTTTTTACTATGTATTTTTGGCTGGCACAGTTCGCAATTATTTTTTTCATTTCATTGGCACTGAATGAGTTAATTGTCGCACAAATACATGTGATTAACGATGTAATTGAGTTTTTGACGTTGAACATTGGAACATTGCATACACAAATTGCAAAGGTCAGATATGACAAATAAGTGGGCGGGAACCCCTTTTAGTAACTATACCTTTCAGGACGGGAACCCCTTTAGGGGTTGTTGTTGCTATGTACAGTATATAGCAACATATAAAAGTTTAGAAAGAAAAAGATCTGCTATTTCTGCTATTTCTGCTATTTCTGCTATTTTTGGAAAATGTTTGAAAATATTTCAACATGGAAACGATTATGCAAAAATAGTTGTGATTATCTGAAATAAATTGCTTTATAGCGATGTAGTCGCTTATATGATTATTGTAATAAATTGTGTGGGGCCAAAGTGAGACTCACCTCTTCGTCCTCCTCAAACAGTTTGAACATGCTTTCCATGTCAATGAAGGAATTCTGGATCATCCTGTTGGCGAGAAAAAGAACATGAAAGCAAAGCAGGCAGGAGTGATTAAACCAGCATAAAGCCTGTTCACTAGAGATGCTCGGATCGCGGTTTTACCCGCGGCACACAGTTTGGGTGGATTTGGGTCAATCAAATATAATTATGAATTAATATTGGATAAACCGCAGGTGAAATAATGCGGGAATTAAATTCATGATATCTATCTATAGGCCTATTATAGCTTTTAAAAAGCACGAAATTTCACCGTGCGTGCGTTTGTAGTATTTTAATATTCCGTCATTTTACACCTGGCACAAATTGGCCGCTTACTACACCTTGCTTTGCAGGCAGCCAGTGTTGCCAGGTTGCGGGAGAAATAAGCAGCCAGGTCTATGAAAACAAGCCCAAAACAAGTGCCAAACAAGCCCAAAAGTCGCTTATAAAAAGCCGTCGTGGCAAAAAAGTGGTTGAAAGCGAAAGTAACTGAATGAAGACGTGCGCTTGTTGTTACCATGGTTGTGGGTTGTATACAGTCACTGCATGGCGACAGTGGTGAGTGACACTGTTTATAAGAAAACTAACGTCAGGAAAATAACAAATATTTGGTGCGGTTGGGGCAGATCTATAAATAGAATGATATAATAACCGCGGGTGGATGGCGGATGGATAATGAACTTGTAAACGTGGATTTGGGTGACTAAAAAAACCCATCTGCACATCTCTACTGTTCAGCATTTTACCCCCCCCCCCCCAAACAATAATACATTATTTGGGGGGGGTCCCCAGTTCAAATGTGATTATTTTTTGGGGGGTGGGGGTCGCGGCCTGGAAACGTTTGTGAACCATTTGTTCTACTTGTTGACAAAGAGCAGGGACGTGCACAGATAGACTCGAAGTGGTGCTAGAGCACCTGCCCTTTGCCCTCTTGACAAGAAGTGCCCTTTTTTTTACAGTTTACAGCAGGGGTCTTCAACAGGGGGTCCGGGACCCCTAGGGGGTCCTCAGAGTTACTACAGGGGGTCCGCCAAATCTTTCTGTGATATGATTTTTTTTGTTTACCATAACCACACGAAACCTAGCATCCCTTTTCTGAGGAGAACTTTAGCCAAAAATAGCCGATCTACAAGCTCACAACGCCTCGCGCTGCGAGGCGTTGTGGGCTTGTAGATCAGCTATTTTTGGCAAAGAGGTATAGGTGTAGAGGGGAAAAAGAGCAGACCAAGTAAACAAAAAAAAGTATAATTTACTTGAGCACCTGCCCCTCAAAATGTCTGTGCACGACACTGACAGAGAGAATAGTGTTTGTGACGTCTGCAGCGCTCTCACCTGTAGTATGTTCCAAACCAGTTGAGGGGCGTGTACAGCTGGATGATGTACGTACCAAACAGCACAAAGTCTCCAACCTACAAAACAACAGCTTTTCTTTCATCTTTTATGTAGACATTAACTCATTGAGTGCCAAAAGAAGTCAAAGAGGTCATGTGGCCTGACGCCCTGAGCGCCAGAAGGCGTCAAAGACGTCATGAAAAAAAAAATTCAAAATATATATATTTTTTTTTTGGAAAAACATGTTCAGAACCCAAGATATGATGATTTGAAGATTTGCTGCTCCATCCACTCCTTGTTTAACCTATAACTTAAAAAGGCTGTATCTCGCTTCCTAAGCACTTTTTTTTTTACAATGAATTTTGGCTGTGGCACTCAGAGCCAAAATTCAAAAATGAGCATGGCATCGAATGAGTTAAGGGGGAAAGGGGACTTTGTCACTTTACTTAAAAGGGATAGTTCACCCAAAAAATGACGTATTTTCTATCAATCACACACCCCATGAAGCCTTGAATTCATGAAGATCTTTGGGTTTTTGTCGCATTCCCGAGCCAATCATTTGATGAGCGGGTGTATTTCCGGTAGGACACTCAAAGAGACTCCTTTGAGTCTCCTACCGGATACATTAGCATCTTTCCACCGGTAATCAAATTATTGTTTTAGGAATGCGACAAAAACTCTAAATTCTCCATGAATTCAAGGCTTCATGTGGGATTGATAGAAAATACGATTTTTTTGGGGGGGTGAACTACTCCTTTAAGTGACAAAGTAAAACACACATTTCAATCATTAGATGATTCAGATGATACTAACAGTGGTGTAAAGTAACTAAGTGCATTTACTCAAGTACAGTACGATTATTATTTACTTTACTGGAGTATTTACAATTTGCAGTACTTTTACTTCTACTCCACTACATCTCAGAGGCAAATATTGCACCTTTACTCCATTACGATAATTTGAAAACTTTAGTCACTAGTTACTTTGTAGATTTAGATTATTATTACAAAACATACTTTAACCACTTCAGCCCTACATACATTTCGGCCATTTGAAAATAGCCGATCTACAAGCTCACAATGCGTCGCACCGCGACGCATTGTGAGCTTGTAGATCTGCTATTTTCAAACGATTTTTATACATTTGAAAACTCGTGAAATGGGACATTCTGCATAATGACTACCGTACTTTCTACTTTTGGTACTTTAAGGCCCGATTCCAGCTCCTCATGCTGTTAATGTTTAGCCTGGCTAATGTGACTCTGGACAGAAACCAGATTGAGGGAAGCAGTCCTTGATCTGCTCTGCAGATTACACAGATTATGAAGGGAATGTGACCTCTGATCTACAGAATAATAACAAAGAAAGGTATAATGAGTCTTGCAAAAATAATCGAAATACTGTATAATAAGCAAAAGAGAAATAATGAGTGATCTTGTGATCACAATCTACACAAAACCAAACCACACACCTGTTTGGTTTCCCCCCATATCTCTAGAGAGGGGCGTGGCTAACCGATTGGCAGACACGATCCATTGTGGACTCAAAGATAAGGACCAATCAAAACGTGCTCTGTGGTTGCATTTCTACCACTTTGCTCACTGTTGTTACAGCGTAGTTGTTACTATTACTGTCTGTCTGTCTGTCTGTCCCTAGAGCCTGGTTCAGCTCAAGCTTTCTTCCTGTTTAACCCATTAAAGGAGGAGTTCACCCAATAGAAATCTTATTTTCTATCAATTACACACCCCATGAAGCCTTGATTTCATGGATTTATTTTTGTTTTTGTGACAATAATTTGATGACCGTGTGTATTTCCGGTAGGAGACACAAATAATCTACTTTGTGTCTCCTACCGGATACATTAGCCGGTAGAAGACGGGAATCATATTATTAGCTTAGGAATGCGACGAAAACAAAAAAGAATCCATGGATTCAAGGCTTCATAGGGTGTGCAATTGATATAAAATAAGTCATGTTTTGGGTGAACTCCTCCTTGAAGGCTGGGAAAGAATCTGTGTCATTTTTTTTAATTTCTTTGGCTATTCAAAAACAGAAGATCTACAAGCTCATAGCTCATATTCAAATCTTTGAATATATATATTTATTTATTAAAACAAACATTTGTAACTCAAATCTTTGCTTCTGGGGAAAGAACTTATGTTGCTATAATCAGTTGTTCTCAAACTTATTCATGTTAAGGGCCCCAAAAATGACATGTATTTGGGCGTGGAACCCCATCTCAATATACATTGTTGCAGGGACCCCCAGAAGCAAAGATTTGAGTAAAAAACTTTCGCTTTAAAAAGAAATATATATATATACACATTTTCACGATTAAAACAAAAAATAGCAGATCTAAAAATGTATATACAGCCCAAATAAATCTGTTTTGAATGGTTTAAGAGATACTAGTGATTTGGTAGTATAATAATTCCAATATAAGCATACTTAATGTACAGACCCTTACTCACCAGGAGTTCATAAAGGAAGTGTTAAGTACTAAAAAACAAACAAACATACATACATACATCTGGGTTCAGTACCTGAAACTTTCCTTCTGTGACAAAGTAGGCACAGAGCAGAGAGCCGGCCAGCAGTCCAGATCCTATGACCAGGTTCTGGGTTTGGTTGAGGAAGGCCAGGGAGGCTTGTGTTTTCCATTCTGACATCTACACAACACAACACAACCATCACAAACATCAGTACCTTTCTGACATCTAAACAACACAACACACACATCAGTACCATTCTGACATCTACACAACACAACACAACACAACCATCACAAACATCACAAACATCAGTACCTTTCTGACATCTACACAACACAACACACACATCAGTACTAGAACTGTGACTAACAGTTAGGTTCAACATGGATTCATCTCTTGATTATCACATTTTATACCATTAATAATATGTGATTAATTTAGACCAAGGCTGGGGGAGGGGGAGGGGGGGACAATTGGAAAGAAGTGGACAATTGAAAAAGAATCCAATCATATAATTGGAAAAATAATTATATTAAAGAAATATATATATATATTTCTTAAAATGTAATTCATAAGATTGTCGGCATCCATATTTTGGGCATGTCATCAATGTCAAAATAGCAGATCTTCAAGGTCACGATCTGAGCTTGTAAGATCTGCTATTTTTCCCCAAATGTTTGCCCCCAGATGTTAGGTAGGGTTTGGGCATGTGGTTTAAATTGTCTCTTTCATGGTTTTGAGACATTTTCAAGCATTTCAAATCTTTTGCAGAAATAGCTGATCTACAAGCTTACAACGTGGCACTTTGTGATGCTTTGTAGATCAGCTATTTCTGCTATTTAAAAAAAAAAGAAAGTATAAAATGATTAAATATGCCAGTAAATAAGTTATTTGCCATATATACATTTATTATTACGAAGCCTACAAACAGAAATAATGTTTTTATTCATAATGTTCAATGCCAAAAGCGCAATAAAATTGTTAATCGCAATTGTTTGTGTGACAACTAATCGTCAACTTAAACACCGTGATGGTGAGTGACCCAGCTGCAGACGTGTACCTGGTACTTGAGGATGGCATCCTCAAAGCGGCTGACCTCATAGTTCTCTGCGTTGTAGTACTTCACCTGTTGTGAGACACACACACACACACACACAAATTAAACTGTGATAGAACGACCAAGTACTTTATTAAAACAAATCAAGAGGTTCATGTGTGCTCTCCATAAAACCTACACGCTCGGCTCACAGATGCGTTATTTTTGCCAAATGTTGGCTTTTTTAGTTAGACCTGCCTAGAATAAGGACGCTAGCGTTCATGTGGTTAACACACCACTATGTGTTAACAGAACAGATCACTGTACCGTCTCAAAGTTTAACAGGGAGTCCACAGCCTTGGTCTTGGCGTTGTTGTCCTGGATGTTCATGTCCCGTCTGTACTTTGTTCTCCATTCAGTGATGATGATGGTCAGTGCTGGAGGACGCGCACACGCACGCACACACACACACACACACACACACACACACACACACACACACACACACACACACACACACACACACACACACACACACACACACACACACACACACACACACACACACACACACACACACACACACTCCATTACGATCTTGCAGTGTGCAAGATGTACGATAATGTTCATATCATCAATATACGATAATTTCGCCACATAACATTTGTGAATTTACTGAATCCAGTTTCAGGCTTTTATTTGTGTAAGGTCCAGGAAGTTGTTTCTAATTTAATTTGTTCAATGTACTGTGTCAGGATTTACATGAAAACACAAAAAGTTAGAATATGAATAGGCTTTCTGCCTGACAGCAACGATATACAGTATAAGACACTATAGAATAAAGACACTATAGAATAAAGACACTATAGAATAAAGAGAACTCTCACTGAGATAGAGGGCCATGCAGACGAACACGATGAGGCCGAACCAGGCGTTGAAGTAAGTGATGAAGTAGATGATAGAGATGACGATGTCTGCAATGGTGGGGAAGATGCTGAACACGAGGTAGCTGTAGAGACACAAGAACCACCAGTTAACACATGAAATAATACATGTTCTTTATTTAAACCATTTCAACCTGGAATTAAAGCATCCGTGTCATTTTAGAGCTGTTAGAATGGACCAGGTTCTGACAGCCTACCTGAGCAGACTGTTGATGGAGGAGGTTCTGACAGCCTACCTGAGCAGACTGTTGATGGAGGAGGTTCTGACAGCCTACCTGAGCAGACTGTTGATGGAGGAGGTTCTGACAGCCTACCTGAGCAGACTGTTGATGGAGGAGGTTCTGACAGCCTACCTGAGCAGACTGTTGATGGAGGAGGTTCTCACAGCCTACCTGAGCAGACTGTTGATGGAGGAGGTTCCGCGGTCGATGCTCCTCAGGACGTCGCCGGTCTTGCGGCCCAGGTGCCAGCGGAGCGACAGGGAGTGCAGGTGGCCGAACAGACGCAGCTGGACCACGCGGTTGGTGTACTGCTGCACCCGAATCCACAGGAAGGAGCGCAGGTTGCTGACGAAGCCGGACGCACCTGGACACACGGACACGACCGATGGAGTCAAAATGATTTGAACGGTATCATCCTCACAATAATGTGACAGGTGTCCCAAGTACTGTAATATACAAAAAAAAACTGTTTTATAATGACAATAGTGTTTATTTCAACTCTACCTGCCCCTCCACCCTGTAAACTCTACCTGCCCCTCCACCCTGTCAACTGTACCTGCCCCTCCACCCTGTAAACTCTACCTGCCCCTCCACCCTGTAAACTCTACCTGCCCCTCCACCCTGTAAACTCTACCTGCCCCTCCACCCTGTAAACTCTACCTGCCCCTCCACCCTGTAAACTCTACCTGCCCCTCCACCCTGTAAACTCTACCTGCCCCTCCACCCTGTAAACTCTACCTGCCCCTCCACCCTGCAGGAACTTGAACAGGACGTAGATGCACACGGTGGTGGCCAGAGAGTTCCAGCTGCTTCCATCCGTCAGCTCGTTCACTGAGAGAGAGAGAGGGAGGGAGAGAGAGTGGGGAGAGAGGGAGGGAGGGAGAGGTGAATGAATGACAACACTCTGTAAGAGGGAGGAAGAGGGAGAGGTAAATTAAAACAATGGGGGTCCACAGATGATTAGCTTAATGTGCAACATTGTTTTCTCACTCACCAGTAAACAAACCAACAGTACAAGTAGTATTCAGGGTATCTGCACATTTATAAAGTGTATAGTACAATTGAAGGACTTTTAAGACCCTTTTCAATACCTCTAAAATGAAATAATAACAACAACAAAAAAAGATAATAAGACCATTACCAAAAGTATCCAACAAATTGGCCAAATTGTCAAATATTACCGTGACAACATTTTTTTAAATAGCCGATCTACAAACTCACAACGCCTTGTAGTTCGGACTATTTTCCACAATATGTATCTGTGGAACCGAGTCAAACTAAATGTATGCCTCAACTCCAAGTGCTTGTCAGTTTGCCTAAGTTTAGGAACCCCTAAAAGAGGGAAGGGAGACAGGGTATTGACTTGGATACGTTTCGGGCACAATTCGGTTGTTAAGCCGTGACGTTGCGCCCCGCCAGAATATCTTCCGGGTCCAAGTGTGTGTTTTCCCAATATGCGCAGTGCTGCGTCCCTCGCTGTTTTAACAGATCTGAGACTAAAATAACGACTGAAGTGTCATTCTACCGCTTTCCTGGGTTTGTCCTGTACAGTCCAAATGAGACAAAAGTTGCCTATCGGGGCAGAAAAATCATCTCTCACCTATATTCTTGTAGTAGATGTGCACAGAGAAACCATCTCTCACCTATATTCTTGTAGTAAATGTGCACAGAGAAACCATCTCTCACCTATATTCTTGTAGTAGATGTGCACAGAGAAACCATCTCTCACCTATATTCTTGTAGTAAATGTGCACAGAGAAACCATCTCTCACCTATATTCTTGTAGTAAATGTGCACAGAGAAACCATCTCTCACCTATATTCTTGTAGTAGATGTGCACAGAGAAACCATCTCTCACCTATATTCTTGTAGTAAATGTGCACAGAGAAACCATCTCTCACCTATATTCTTGTAGTAAATGTGCACAGAGAAACCATCTCTCACCTATATTCTTGTAGTAGATGTGCACAGAGAAACCATGTCTCACCTATATTCTTGTAGTAGATGTGCACAGAGAAACCATCTCTCACCTATATTCTTGTAGTAGATGTGCACAGAGAAACCATCTCTCACCTATATTCTTGTAGTAGATGTGCACACAGAAACCATCTCTCACCTATATTCTTGTAGTAGATGTGCACAGAGAAACCATCTCTCACCTATATTCTTGTAGTAAATGTGCACAGAGAAACCATCTCTCACCTATATTCTTGTAGTAGATGTGCACAGAGAAACCATGTCTCACCTATATTCTTGTAGTAAATGTGCACAGAGAAACCATGTCTCACCTATATTCTTGTAGTAGATGTGCACAGAGAAACCATGTCTCACCTATATTCTTGTAGTAGATGTGCACAGAGAAACCATCTCTCACCTATATTCTTGTAGTAGATGTGCACAGAGAAACCATGTCTCACCTATATTCTTGTAGTAGATGTGCACACAGAAACCATGTCTCACCTATATTCTTGTAGTAGATGTGCACAGAGAAACCATGTCTCACCTATATTCTTGTAGTAGATGTGCACAGAGAAACCATGTCTCACCTATATTCTTGTAGTAGATGTGCACAGAGAAACCATCTCTCACCTATATTCTTGTAGTAGATGTGCACAGAGAAACCATCTCTCACCTATATTCTTGTAGTAGATGTGCACACAGAAACCATGTCTCACCTATATTCTTGTAGTAGATGTGCACAGAGAAACCATGTCTCACCTATATTCTTGTAGTAGATGTGCACAGAGAAACCATGTCTCACCTATATTCTTGTAGTAGATGTGCACACAGAAACCATGTCTCACCTATATTCTTGTAGTAGATGTGCACAGAGAAACCATGTCTCACCTATATTCTTGTAGTAGATGGGCACAAAGACGTTGATGGCCCTCTCGGCCCCCAGCAGACACAGGCAGAGCATGACCAGCAGCTGGAGGAAAAGGTTTCCTCGGGGCCACATGTAGGGCAGCAGCAGACGGACTTTCTCTCTGAAGCCCTGCCAGGTAGACTGGTTGTCCTCTGCCCCGCCCAGCAGGGCCTGACAGAGACACACATACATATAATACATGTAAGAATGAGACAATCAAGGGTTATTTTATGCTCTTTTTGGAACTCTAAAAACTGGAGAAAGCGGCTACAAAGTTCGACTGACAAACTATTATACCACAAGCCGACAAAGAAAAGTAGATAATGACTTAAATGTTCATTTTTGGTGCATTATTCCCTCTATACTGATTATTAAAACTAAAACGAGCTACATTTGGAATGTATTATTGTGACACAAGTACCATGCACTGTCTATATGAAGCTGCTAGGAGTGTGTGTGTGCGTGAAGAAGAGTGTGCCAGTGCCAGTTACTGCCCTCACAGAGTACAAAACACTGACGTTGGCCTACAAAGCAACCAAAGGTACTGTATGACACCCCTGTATCTACAAAGCCTGATCCAACCCTACAACCCCTCCCTGCTCACTCAGATCAGCTCACACAGGGAAGCTGTCAGAACCTTCGCTAAAACACCCTGGTCAACGCTCCACACGTCCCAGACTCTTCTCCCTTCTGACTTCCAAACTATGGGATGAACTGCCCATTGCAGTTAGAACTGCAGACTCACTCACCAATCTTCTGCTGTAATCTGAAGACTCACCTCTTCAGACTCCACCTCAGCCCGTAGCACTTGCTCTAGCCTCGACTACCTTGCAGGACTATGCAAAGGCTAAAATGTAACTTAGATAGCATGTTGTGTAGACAGATGGTCATTGTTGACCTGGCATCCTATAGTGTGTATAGTTTCAACGTAGGCTGATGATTGGTTCTTGGTTTACGTCTGTATTAGTTATTATTAGATTATTGGTTTACTTATGTATTACTTTATTGTTAGATTACTATTTCTATGCATTTGACGTATTATTGATGTATTATGATGTATTATCTTGTGTCCTTGCTTACTGTAAGTCGCTCTGGATGAAGAGCGTCTGCTAAATGCCTGAACTGTAAAGTAAACTGTGTGTGATTACCTGTCCGTCATGCTCCACATCGCGCTCGTCTTCATTGATTAGCAGCATGTATGGTCTCCGTGGCAACCCGGGAGCTCTCAGACCGATGAAGAAGAGTGTGCCGGTGCCAAGGTAACGCATCAACCACAGAGCAAAGTGGACCTGAAGACAGAGACATTTACACCATCAACCACAGAGCAAAGTGGACCTGAAGACAGAGACATTTACACCACCAACCACAGAGCAAAGTGGACCTGAAGACAGAGACATTTACACCATCAACCACAGAGCAAAGTGGACCTGAAGACAGAGACATTTACACCACCAACCACAGAGCAAAGTGGACCTGAAGACAGAGACATTTACACCATCAACCACAGAGCAAAGTGGACCTGAAGACAGAGACATTTACACCATCAACCACAGAGCAAAGTGGACCTGAAGACAGAGACATTTACACCATCAACCACAGAGCAAAGTGGACCTGAAGACAGAGACATTTACACCATCAACCACAGAGCAAAGTGGACCTGAAGACAGAGACATTTACACCACCAACCACAGAGCAAAGTGGACCTGAAGACAGAGACATTTACACCATCAACCACAGAGCAAAGTGGACCTGAAGACAGAGACATTTACACCACCAACCACAGAGCAAAGTGGACCTGAAGACAGAGACATTTACACCATCAACCACAGAGCAAAGTGGACCTGAAGGCAGAGAGACAAAAAAATAGCAGATCTACAAGCTCATAGTGTGGCACGCCCGGTAAAAACATGAATCGGCCTGTTATAGCACCACCATGAGGGTGATTTGAAAATGTTCAAATGGTATTTCTTTCTCGGCCTAGTGGGAATGTACGTGCAAAATTTCACGGAAACCGCACGCTGTGTTCATGATTTGAGGCATTTTGTTCAAAACGGAGCAGTCCTGTAAACTTTTGAAGCCAATCTTAGCCAATCAGGATGGAATATGAAAAATCTGAAACACCCGTTTTGTTTAATGACTATAGAGATACTGTGCACCGATTTGCGTGATGTTTGGACAAAACCTGTAGGAGTACTGTTTTGCAAAAATCGGCCTCCTGGTGGCGCTATAACAGGCCCATGTGAAACATTTGGGGCAGAGGTTCTGCTCTGGCTTCCAGGGAGTGTGTGCGCACGGTTTCGCTGCGATCAAGCCAACGGTGCCGGAGCTGTTCACAGACACACACACACACACACACACACACATGGACAGACGGATGGACAGGGTGCAAAACATAGTCTCCACCAGGCCTTTGACAATCAGGTTATGATCAAGTAGAATAAACAAGGCATTTTAAATGCAAGACTTATCAGGAGGCAGATTATGGTTGACCTGAACCAATAAGAAGCAAAGGTCACCGTGTGCATGGGAACTTTATCAGCACTAAGTCTGTTTGGAGCAAACGCACAGTGGGAGGCGCAATAACCCATCATCTCCTGTATCTGATTGGTTAAAGGAAATGCACTGGGGGAGTGAAACGGTTTGACTGGGCGGTGACTCAGCAAATCTACAGTAGGCCCGTTCTTCTCATTGTATGACTCATGCTTTTTTTGTCTTGTCATTACTCCCATGTGTGGCTCTGGTCGGCGCACGCAGGGCGCACACACACACACACACACACACACACACACACACACAGCTTAAACAAATAATCATCCTTCCGTACGGTTGTAAACACTGCACATTTTACAGTAGCTACAGTAGATACTGCAGAATTGAGACTGAGTTGAGTTTGGCAATGAAACACACACAAAGTACACACTCTGGCCATGGAACACACACAAAGTACAAACTCTGGCCAGCCTTATCAGTGAACAGCATTAAATCAAATAACTTAAGAACTTGCTATTTTGTTTAACAGCAATAAAGTATATATATATATATATATATATATATATATATATATATATATATATATATATATATATATATATATATATATATATATATATATATTTCTTTTCTCACAATCTTATGATTAGATATATAAAACCACAATCCTATAGCATTTGATTGGCCCAAATCTCCAATCTTGCAAACTGGACCAGCAAGGTGGAACAGAGTAACCCATTTAGACCTGTGGCCCAGGCTACAAAGTGAGATATATTTGGCCGCGGAGCGTCCAGGTAGGCGGCCGCCTACGGGCCCCCGGGACTCCGGGACTCCGGGGGCCCGGGCCGTCAGATCACATGGATTTTATTTTATTAGAATTAGACACACTTTGCGTGCTCCGCCTCTCCACGGCCGCCTCCAGAGATTCACCAGCTTACATAGAACTGCAAATATATTCGAGGCAATTCACCCCAATACACTGTTGGAAGCTCACGCTAACCCTAAAACCCAAATAAAGTAACACACAAACGAACACAATCCGCCCAAGACCTGCACATTTTAGAGCACGCACAGGCTGTGCACACACGCACGCTCGCTGCCCAGAAGAGAAGAACACTAAGAACACACAAATAGCAGATGTACAAGCTTGTACATCTGTTATTTTTGAGAACCGGTGTTCTAAACCACTGTTCTAAATCCTAAGAGTTTTCTGAAATGAGAGAAACAGACATGCTTTCCTGGTTTGAATGGGTTAAGTTAAGGAATCGTAATGTGTCTCTAGTCCAGACTAAGTAATGACAATGATGAAGTAATTTTCTTTTGCCGATGAGTATTTGTCATCTAAACTTAAAAGGTAGGGTAAGTGATATTTTTTGGTTTAAACAAAAAGTATTTTGTTAAAAGGTTAAAATACTATATTCTGATAGTAATCATTGCTATAGAGTGTTTTTTCAGTAACATATGTCTCCCTGTCTCTCCAGCTCTTTAATAAACAGAAAATACATTTTTCGGTAGGTGTCAAAATCTCAGCCGATCAGGAGAAAGTATCCATTTTTAAGCTTAATTTGTATAGTGTTCCAGTTCCAATTTTGTCTGCTCATTTCTTAGTGTCATCACTTCCAATTTCACTTGTTTAATCTGTATCCTGATTGAGTTCTCTGTCCTGATTGGATAAAATTGGAAATGAAACTGAAACTGAAACGAAAATGCATTTTCTGTTTAATAAAGAGCTGGAGAGACAAGGAGACTCCTTTTACTGAACAAACACTCTATAGCAACAAGTACTATCACAATATAGAGCTATTTAACAATTATTTTAACCAACGCAAATCACTTACCCTACCTTTAACATAGATGATGATGCCTCATCCATACAGGCTGATGCCTTAATTCACTGTGAAACATTAACCTTGTTCTGAATAAAAATCACTTCCATTCATCACCACGCAACATATTCACGTTCTGTCAGGATGTAGTGTTGTGGGAAAAAAATAAAGAATTTCAGGCAAAAACCCTGTCCACCCGCTGTGTAAGGCCCTTCTCTCTCTCACCTGTTGCTGGGGGTCTGCCAGAGCCCACCACCATTGAGGGCTGAACCAGGAGACGAAGGCCAGGTTCTCTGCACAGAAGGCCAGGGCCCAGAAGAGCAGCAGAGCGGCGCTGTGTCCTCGGGTGCGGTCCATCACCAGCACCCTGCGTCTCTCCACCCTGAGCAGGACCACGGCCCAGACCCAGCCCAGCGCCGAGAAACAGCCGTACAGGAGCACGTAGCCGGGCAGCTCCCCTCCACTGCAAAGCATGGAATAAAGAGAAATAAACAGCCGTACAGAAGCACGTAGCCGGGCAGCTCCCCTCCACTGCAAAGCATGGAATAAAGAGAAATAAACAGCCGTACAGAAGCACGTAGCCGGGCAGCTCCCCTCCACTGCAAAGCATGGAATAAAGAGAAATAAACAGCCGTACAGAAGCACGTAGCCGGGCAGCTCCCCTCCACTGCAAAGCATGGAATAAAGAGAAATAAACAGCCGTACAGAAGCACGTAGCCGGGCAGCTCCCCTCCACTGCAAAGCATGGAATACAGAGAAAAACAAAAAAACAAAAAACTATGAGAACCACTGATTTAGAAGACACAGGGGTTGACACTAACGGCTGCCCGACTGCCCGTGGTAGGTAAACAAAACTTGCGGGCAGGTGGAGTTTGCTTTGGGGTTGCCCGACCGGGCAACTGCAAGTTTTGGGCGGAGAAAAAAACGTCTTTAGTTCGCTATAAACACAACACGAGATATCTGTCTAAACACCTGAACGTGGCCAGAGCGCTCTGTCCCCTCTTCTCTCTCTCTCTGTGTTATTTCAGTTTCAGCTCATTCAAGCCATCTTTCCCAGTAGAACAAAGGATTATTTAACTCTACTGCTGGAGTGTGGGTGAGATGAGCACAGCCCACGACATAAAATAAAAAAACACCCGCAGACTTGTATCACATGTGCTGTGGTTCCCTAGTCCCTAACAGACGTGAGAAAATACAAGAATGCAGCAAGAAGCTTATAAAGCCTTCCTTATCCCATTTAGACCTGAGGCCGATTCTAAAAACGCTGTCCAAATCCTGAGTTTTCTGAAAAACTTCAAATATTTCTTAAAAAATTACAACAAATGGGGTGCTCCTTCCATTCCGACATCTCACCACTCCGACTAGTGGCTTCCGCGTGCGGTTAAGGTTAGGGTTAGGGTTAGGTATAGGGTTCGTCAACGTCAGAAAGGCGACATGTCGGAAAGGAGAAATGCACCCACAACAAATATACGTTGCTATATACTGTACATAGCAACAGGAACCCCAAAAGGGGTTCCCGTCCTGAAAGTTATAGTTACAAATAGGGGTTCCCGCCCAAAATGGGTTATGTCAGATTCTAAACAGCAATGCCAGCCCAGTACCTACTGACGTTTGTTTATTGAACGGTCAAAGCTTAGCTTAGCACGTGTGTCAAGTCAGACGAATGTAAACCCTTGACTTCCGGTCGGTGGACTTCAAAATAAGAACACTTTGTCAGGTTATGTGAAATGAAGTGTCTGGTATGTGGAATGTAAAATAAGAGCACTGTTGGCCTATAATATATTCACTGTTGCTACACTTCAAAATATAACAAGTGTGAACTCATAGTCATATTCATTCAGCTATTTAGATATTTGGCATGAATAATATTGAGTTATGACATTTTTATCGTGCAGCCCCAGAATTGCCCGACGGGCAAGTGCCTCTGAGACCTTATAGTGTCGACCCCTGCAGACATGTTTTAGAATCGGGTCTTAAACAGATTAAATAATAATCACCTTGCCGCCCGCCACAGCATCCCTCCCACGAACTGGAGCAGGAGGAGGCCGGAGACGGCCTGCTGGAGGCCGTAGAGGCGGGAGCGAGGGATGAACTTGGGCTCCATGGCGGTGCCGTAGCGCTGGTAGCAGACGCAGTGCACGGTGCCCAGGAGGAAGGCCAGGCTGAGCAGCACGGAGGGCACCAGGGTGAAGTAGAAGCAGGGGGCGATGCCGTGGTCCACCCACGTCCGGGAGATGGAGGAGTTGGCCTCACAGTAGCTCTGAAGCAACGCCATGGTGGCTGCAGCAGCTGGGGAGGGTCAACCGACGGAGAGAATTGGTTAAGGAAGACATATAGTACACTGAAGGCCTATTGGCCAGACTGTGAGAAAGCATATTTATTTTAGCGTCCTAACTGTGAGAAAGCATATTTATTTTAGCGTCCTAACTGTGAGAAAGCATATTTATTTTAGCGTCCTAACTGTGAGAAAGCATATTTATTTTAGCAGCCTAAATAAAATGTCAGAAAGCATATTTATTTTAGAGGGGCGGCGCTTTCACTTGACTTGGACTGACACAGCCCTGTTTTGCCTCTTTCTTATATCATTTGATAATTTGGCCAGTGTTTGACCAGTTTTTATAGTATAGTTTGTCTATTACTTTTGGTGCAGTAATGGTCTTTTTCAGGTATTAAAAAGGTCTTAAAAGTCCTTAATCATATGGCAGTTAAAAAGGTCTTAAAAGTCATTAATCATATGGAAGTTAAAAAGGTCTTAAAAGTCCTTAATCATGTGGGATCCTGCCCTACAGGTTGAGAACCACTGCTATACAACATGTGCTTTTGAGTGCATCACATCACAACAGTGAAATGGGACCTCATAGCAGATATGATGCTAAAGTTTCCTTCTGTAAACAAGAGGCAAGTGTCTCTTGCAGCCTCTTGGCTACAAAGTACCAGACAGCAAGACCAACTGTCTTGTTGTCCTCTGTACAAAGTACCAGACAACAAGACCAACTGTCTTGTTGTCCTCTGCTATATTGGGTTCTTGACTTCGGTGATATGTGTAGTACAGTACTTAAAGGTCATAGTTCATTGCCACACCTAATTTAGCTGTGGGGTTTGTTATTATATTATTTCCGCCTGGCCGAAAGGCCGGGAGGCGGAGATTATGTTTTTGCTCCTGTCCATGTGCGTGTGTGTGTGTGTGTGTGTGTGTGTGTGTGTGTGTGTGTGTGTGTGTGTGTGTGTGTGTGTGTGTGTGTGTACAGCTAACCTCGGACACCGCTGCACCGTTTGGTGTGAAACTCTGCACTCCCAGTCGGCCAAGGAAGAACCTCCACCCCAAGTGGGCTCACGGGGCGGCGCTTTCACTTAGCAGTTGCACCGCATCTCGTCTATATCCACTCATTTTGGGGAAGAAACAAGAAGTTGAAGGATAACATTAAGACTGATAATGATGTACCGTGCATGTTCACATCATGTATACTTATTATATATTGGGTACGGCCTAATTTCAACTATTGCTATAAAACCTGTGGATGTCATTATGGCATAAACGATACGTTGAAGTGTACATTTTGGAGGTTCAAATCATGTATAGCCTACTTAACATTATTCAAACCATTTTTCAAAGCATACTTTTATGATTTGCTTTTTTTCCCACATTTTGCAAACAACTACCAGTGTCAAAATGCAAAACACACAGACAGACAGACAGACAGACAGACAGACAGACATACATACATACACAATACATTATCTGGTCTATGGCTGAAGCATTGCATTTCATTTCCTTGTGATTTATGGTCTGAATAGAACTTGTTACAATGTTACAGTAAGTGTGATACAGTAGCCTAATGCAGGTGTAAGACCTGTTGTGTTTGTATTGTGTGTTATAGGTACAACTGTGCCAAAAGGCATAGTTTTATATGCAAAAAAATGCATAGAAATGAGGTGTCCCTTACTTTTAATTGTTGGCAACCCTACTTCTATGTTCCATTGAGAAATAAGGGTATCCTAAGCCTGTCCTGTAGCTTTGTCGCTGCCCGTGTGAACGCAGCATAACAATAAGTATAACTGGGGCTTTATGAAATGATGGAAGAAGTACTCAGATATTTACTCATGTACGCAAGTACTTGAGTAAATGTACTTCAGTTACTTTACACCACTGGTAGCCTGTGTAGCATTGTAGCTGCCAGTGTCAACACAGCATAACGTACCTCCCCGTTTTGCTCTCGAATATCACCAGTAAAGCCCATATTTCTCCTAACATGTACAAATGCTAAATATAAGGTGCTTACCCGCTTGCCCCAAATGTTAGCTAGGTGTCCGAAATATGTGTGTAATGTATTAGTCCATATTGTTCAACAAAGAAGTGTTTTAATCCCGTCTGTGGCCGAACCCTCGTTTACTTCCTGTTTACATTGAGTGTAATTCCGGCTTTAACCGGATGCGCCCCGTCACTACCGCCAAAGGGAACTTCCGACAGAATCGGCCACACACGGGATTAAAACACTGATTTATTGACAAATATGGACTAATACATTACTTAAACACTCCAGACACCTAGTTAACATTTGGGGCAAGCGGGTAAGCACCTTATATTTAGCATTTTGTACATGTTGGGAGATATACGGGCTTTACTGGTGATAAAATGCACCTACAGTATGATAGTCTTGATCTAAAGCTGCACTCACCTTGGGAAGAACACAACGCTGCAGCTGCTTCAGGTTCACACACACTCACGCACACACACTAGTAAACAACTATTACGCACAAATAAAGCTTTGTGTTTATTGAAACGCAGTGCGAGTCACATTCTCACGCACGGTCACGGTCACGGCCAGAGCTGCTGTACAACCACCATCTATTATGACTACAAATACACACACACACACACACACACACACACACACAGTCCTAAGAGTCCTTATCCAACGTTTTACACAACATTCACTATAGGGCTGGTAGGTATACATCCTATAGTCTGGAGTGACGGTCGCGCTGTGATTGGCTTGCTTCTTTCTAGTCGGTTGTCATGGCAAGCACGGCTGCGGCTGCTGCACGCAACCAAATCGTCTACTCGGCACTCCCTGCGTCCCCTACTGGCCGTGAAACGCCATGTGACAAGAGCTGAGTGTGACAGTAGAAAGTATCCTAATAGACATTCTACTCTAGAGAGCAGTGGCTCTCAACATGTGGGTCGGGACCCCAAGGGGGGTTTCCGGGACAATTTAAGCCTGTTTAATACTTTTTTTTTTTAAAGAAAGAAAAAACGCCATTGCCTAGGCTAATGGCGTTTTTTCTTTCTTTTTTTTATAGGCTACTCTACTCCTGCATCAAAAGTAATCAACAAACTATATTATAAAAGCTGGTCAAACATTGACCAAATCGTCAAATAATATAAGAAAGAAAGAGGCATTGTGAGCTTGTAGATCGGCTATTATCACAATATGTATCTGTGGAACCGAGTTAAACCAAATGTACCTCTTCTTCAATTCCAAGTGCTTGTCAGGGTTGGGGGGTCCCCAGTTCAAATATGATTATTTTGGGGGGGGGGTCCCCAGTTCAAATATGATTATTTTGGGGGGGTCCCCAGTTCAACTGACTGGATGAATTAATGTCTGACTGGATGAATGAATAACTGACTGGATGAATGAATAACTGACTGGATGAATGAATAACTGACTGGATGAATGAATAACTGACTGGATGAATTAATAACTGACTGGATGAATGAATAACTGACTGGATGAATTAATAACTGACTGGATGAATTAATAATTGACTGGATGAATGAATAACTGACTGGATGAATTAATATCTGACTGGATGAATGAATAACTGACTGGATGAATGAATAACTGACTGGATGAATGAATAACTGACTGGATGAATTAATAACTGACTGGATGAATTAATAACTGACTGGATGAATGAATAACTGACTGGATGAATTAATAACTGACTGGATGAATTAATAACTGACTGGATGAATTAATAACTGACTGGATGAATGAATAACTGACTGGATGAATTAATATCTGACTGGATGAATGAATAACTGACTGGATGAATGAATAACTGACTGGATGAATGAATAACTGACTGGATGAATGAATAACTGACTGGATGAATTAATAACTGACTGGATGAATTAATAACTGACTGGATGAATTAATAACTGACTGGATGAATTAATAACTGACTGGATGAATTAATAACTGACTGGATGAATTAATAATTGACTGGATGAATGAATAACTGACTGGATGAATTAATAACTGACTGGATGAATTAATAACTGACTGGATGAATGAATAACTGACTGGATGAATGAATAACTGACTGGATGAATGAATAACTGACTGGATGAATGAATAACTGACTGGATGAATGAATAACTGACTGGATGAATGAATAACTGACTGGATGAATGAATAACTGACTGGATGAATGAATAACTGACTGGATGAATTAATATCTGACTGGATGAATTAATATCTGACTGCAGTCAGATATTAATTCATTCAGTCAGACATTCCCAGAATCAGAGATATTCCATTCACAAACTTCAATAAATGACAGATTTCACGATCTGTTCACTCGCCGACCATTTCAAATGTCGGGTAGTGTGTAGAGGTCATTACTAAAATGTAATAGCTCCTGGACAAAGTGATATAGACAGCCTACAGCATACATTTATAAGTTTCTCTCATAGCAATATGTAATATAATAATATTTGAATAATATTTTTCCCCCTCAAAGTATTTACTATCTACTATCTAAGAATCTCAGTAGCCTTCAGGCCATAAATATTGTTGTGAGTCCATGTTATATGATGTATATAAAATGAAATATTTTCATAATGTCCCCATGTCTACAAGTTAATGAGCACCAATAACCCCCCCCTCCATAATTAAACAACAACAAACAAAAACAAAACAACTATTTTCATGAATTTCTGAAATCTAGGAATTTAATAAGAGAATTATAAAGTATTGAAAAATAGAAAAACTCAAGTAAAGTAATTCTATACATTAGCCTACTTGAGTAAATCTACTTAGTTTCCACCACTGATTGCAGTTATAAGAACACATTGATCTATGTATGTATCAATGTGTCATTATAGACACATTATGTCATGTTAGAACACATTGATCTATTTATGTATCAATGTGTCATTATAGACACATTATGTCATGTTAGAACACATTGATCTATTTATGTATCAATGTGTCATTATAGACACATTATGTCATGTTAGAACACATTGGTGGTTTTATACTTACAGTCCAGGGGTCTTCAACAGGGGGTCCGGGACCCCTAGGGGGTCCTCAGAGTTACTACAAGGGGGCCGCCACATCTTTGTGTGATAGGATATATTATTTTTACATTAACCACTTGAACCCTAGCATCCCTATTCTGAAGAGAACTTTAGCCAAAAATAGCAGATCTACAAGCTCACAATCTGCTATTTTCGGCAGAGGTTTGGTGTAGAGGGGGAAAAAGAGCAGATCAAGTACAGAGTGAAAGGTCAAGTGTACTAATTATTGACAGTTTAAGTGGTTAAATGTTTGAGAATACATACAGCACTGTCATCAGTCCACTGATGACAGTGCTGTCAAACAAAGACATCTATGAAAAAGTTTAATATGAAACACAATTGTATAACATATGTGATGGGGGTCCCTGCTTCATCTCTTTCTCAGCTAAGGGGTCCTTCACCTAAAACACGTTGAAGACCCCTGACTTACACCATAATTCACAAAAGGTTGTGGGTTCGAATCCGCCGTGGTGCATCCGGCTTTGTGGAGCGTCTACATGAACACAATTGGCGGGGAGGGTGATAATGGTCATTACACATTCTCCTACAGGCTGGGGGCGGAGCCTGTCAGCAGGGAGTGTTGGGCGGGAGGAGCTCTATGTCCTCCTGGTGGGGGCTCCTCACTGACATGTGAGTCAGTAGGATACAACAGCAGTGACAACACAGACATGTGTGTGAGGAGGAATTAATTAGCATAACGACTAAATTGGGGAGAAAAAGGGGTAAAAAATAATTGGCTACTCTAAATGTAAATAATAAATAAATAAGAATTGACAAAAGGAAGATTATATCATGTCTGTATCAACAATCTATCGTTATCTACACATTAAGACATGTTGAATCACACTTTTATTCACCATAATTCACACAATGAAGATTTTAAATGTTAAAATAGGAAGTTAGATATTGTAAGCAGAACTCAGGCTTATGACTGATGGTAGATTGAACCGCATGGTTCTACTGCCACCTTGTGGATAAACACGTTAACTACAGTCTGGGGCATTATGGTAGAGCAGTGGTTCTCAAAGTGATCCAGGGGTCCTTGGAAGGGGGTCCCTGGGGGTCCCTAGCTAAATGTGTTAATATAGAAGCACAGGGGGCCCTGGGGGTTCCCAGCTAAATGTGTTAATATAGAAGCACAGGGGGTCCCCAGCTAAATGTGTTAATATAGAAGCACAATCAGTTGAACCACTTTAACCATATGGCTGTTTTATACTGCAGCTATTTATCTTTAAAATGAGTGGTCTAAAGAAAGGAAATGAATGCATACAGTATAGATTTTAGCAATCATAACATAAAATACCATAATTATAGAGGAACATAATACATTCATCATCACACAAAGGAAATATCTGCATCAGCATGGTTCCTATAACTAACGTGAGGTAAGTAATAATAGTCATCACATAACATCTCCTGTGGTCTGTAACATGTTAATAATAGTCATCACATAACATCTCCTGTGGTCTGTAGATTTGAGTTAATACACATTCAAAGATTTGCACAGTTTCAAGTTTCACGATTTTTCAAAAATAGGGAGAAGCACCGAGAAAGCATCTGTGACATTTTAAGATTTCTTCTTTCTATTCAAAAACAGCAGATCTACAAGCTCACAGCGCGGCACTCGATCTGCTGTTTTTGAATAGCCGAAGAAATCTTAAAATGTCACAGATGCTTTCCCGGTCTTAATGGATTAAGCTGGAGGTCAAGCGAGAAGCAATCCGATACTGTTATTATACATAATGCATACATAAACTGTTAGGGCACAGCAATGATACTGTTATTATACATAAATACATAAACTGTTGGGGCACAGCCATGATACTGTTATTATACATAAATACATAAACTGTTAGGGCACAGCCATGATACTGTTATTATACATAAATACATACACTGTTAGGGCACAGCAATGATACTGTAATTATACATAAATACATACACTGTTAGGGCACAGCCATGATACTGTTATTATACATAAATACATAAACTGTTAGGGCACAGCCATGATACTGTTATCTAACTATATAAATGGCGACCGACTTCCGCACCCTCGGTGGCGACACCCCACAGCTCTGTTATCGAATAAACAACGCACCGCCAGACCACATGTCGCCAACTGACTCGCCACGGCGGCCGCGCTGAATTTACGCCTCGCGTAGGGGACATCTCACTGCTCACTACACCTTTTCCACCGCGCAACATAATTAATTCTACTCACCAAATGTCGGACAAAACGGAAGGGGAGGCAGCTTCGTACCGTTTACCGTGCGCACGACCTCATCACCACAACAGCAGGCAGCCGCTGCGGGTTTTTTTTCCTTTTTTTCCAAACTTTTTTTTTGGTCACCATTTTCTCCAGGCACCATTTCTGGTGTAACGTGCGGCAGCATGCGCTGGGTTGCCAGGTTTGCACAGCCAGCGCCAGAAACAAGCAACCACCTTCATGAAAAAAAAAAAAACACCGAAATGGTCCGCAATGTTCCAGGGGTGTCCCCGCGCGTCCCAACACTCCACAGGGGGTCAGTGGACCATCAGGGGGTCCGCGGACCCCCTGTGGACCCCCTGAAACATAACAAATATTATTTCTTCAAATTTTTTCCTTTTTCAAAAAAACTTTTCCACAGTTTTACTCCGGCGATTTGGGTCCCCCAATATACACACGGCCACGCTGGGCCCCGTGCGCGGCTGGGGTTGAGGGGGGCGTAGCCCCCCGAAACTCTAGTTATACATAAATACATAAACTGTTAGGGCACAGCCATGATACTGTAATTATACATAAATACATAAACTGTTAGGGCACAGCCATGATACTGTTATTATACATAAATACATACACTGTTAGGGCACATCAATGAACATGGGTTACGTTGGGTCAGAAAATCATATCTATGTTTTACATATGGTCACTGTCAGGTGTATGTCCTGTATGTCCTAAACTGTTATTTTCCAGATACTGTTCCAACGGATAGTTATTATTTAGTCACAAGCTCTGGTTAATACTTTTCCTTGGTTCAATATTCATAAAATGTTCAGACACACTTAAAGGTAAAGGGTAAGTGATATTTTCTGGTTAAAACTAAACCATTTTTTGGGTCAGAAGGTTAAAGCTCTATCCAGAAGTTTCCTATGCTGTGTGGGCATCACTTCCTGTCGATTTCATTGGAATTCATTGGATCAAATCGACAGGAAGGGATGCCCACACAGCCTAGGAAACTTGTGGATATTGTGATAGTAATCATTGCTATAGAGTGTTTGTTTGTTCAGTAACAGAGGTCTCCATGTCTCTCCAGCTCTTTATTAAGCAGAAAATATTTACTGTTGGTGGGTTGCAAAAGTTCAGCCAATCAGGAGAGAGTACCCATTTATCAGCTTTAAATAAATATATTTATAGCTTGTTCCAGCTCCAGCTTTTTCTGCTAATTTCTTTGTGTCATCACTTGCTGTTTCATTTGTTTAATTTGTGTCCTGTCTGAGTTCTCTATCCTGATTGGATAAAATTGGTATCCCGACCTGAAAATGCATTTTCTGTTTATTAAAGAGCTGGAGAGACATGGAGACTCCTGTTACTGAACAAACACTCTATAGCAATGATTACTATCACAATATAGAGCTTATTTAACACTTATTTTAACCAAAGAAGATCCCTTACCCTACCTTTAACCACTTGCACTTAAAACAAATTCAAAAATAGCAAACAAAAAGTCGATCTGTGTTGTGTGTGAGCTTGTAGATCGGCTTTTTTTTTGTACAACTTGTGTGTGACATTGTAGTATGAATGATGTTGTAGGGTATCGATGGACAACAGAAACCATGAAAAGTTAAAGCAGCACTACGTAACTTTGTTTAGCGTGTCAGTATGTTAATACAATATAACTTATATAATTGGGGTGATTGTATTTTGTCTCCCTGCTCTTCTATTGAGACATTTAGATCATGTCTCACCTAGACACATGGATCTGACCTGATGGGTCAAGAGTCGATGTATCCCCTGAGCAAGCAGGCCGGCTCTATTTAGCTCAATGGTAAAACATGTCAGCAACGTGTCAAATCCGGGGTAGAAGAGTAAAGTTACATCGTGCAGCTTTAAAATGCAGAGATTTTTTTTTTTTCTTTGGCTATTCAAAAATATCAGATCTACAAGCTCATAGCGTGGCACCGAGTGCCGTCCTATGAGCTTGTAGATCTGATATTTTTTTTAAATCAAGAACGTTTGTGCAAATCTTTGTATGTATATACATACATACATACATATATATTTTTTTGCTTTTTTAAAGCGAGCATTTTTAACTGACTGAGGATTTGTTTGTTTTTTGAAAAAAACATATGTTGCTATATATACATATATCAGTGGTTCTCAAACCTTTTCATGTCAAGGACCCCCCAAAATGATAAGTAGCCTATTTGGCCGCGGACCCCCCATATGAAAATATTTTGTTCCAGGGACACCCCCCAGAAGCAAGGATTTGAGTTAAAAATGCATATATATATATATATATATATATATATATATATATATATATATATATATATATATATATATATATATATATATATATATATATATATATTATATATATATATATATATATATATATATATATATATATTATATATATATATATATATATTCAAAGATTTGCACACATTTTCACAACTTATTTTTCATTCAAAAATAGCAGATCTACAAGCTCTATGAGCTTGTAGATCTGCTATTTTTGAATAGCCAAATAAATCTGAAAATTACAAAGATGCGTTCCTGGTCTTAATGGATAAAAAAGAAAAACAGGTAGTTGTTGAATGTGGACCTAAAAGCAGCTACAGGGACCAGAATGAAGCCCTCTAAATATATGGACCTATTAGAGCACCGAAGTCTGACATCATTTACACATCCTTGTTTGTCTACCTGGTTTGCGGTCCCCCCCCCCCCCATTCTGAATCCCATAGACGTCTTTAATATCGCGTCAAATAAGAACTGTGTTCCAAAAATAAACAAATGACCCCGGTGGTTTGACTCATATGGATATGAAGCATCAACTGACGCTGAGAAAACGATAATGTTACTTCCGCCGAATTAGTTAAATTTTCGCCAGAAACAGACTGTATCAAATATAAGTGACTGACTATCATAAACGATACAGAACCTCCTCCCTGCCTGACAATATCGCCAAGACAGTTTGTTTATTTTTGGACCACAATTCTTATATGAGACGATTCTATGATGACCCAATGTTATTCTCCATAGAGACATTACTTTATGAACCTGGGGATGAACGAGTGACGTCAGGACTTCTTCGGTGGTCTATTAGTCTAATAAAAATATATAAAGTTTTGAAAAATGAGGATATGCTGTAGAATGTTTAAAATGTGTATACATATGTAGTAAAACATGTGTTATGACTGAGGATATGCTGTAGAATGTTTAAAATGTGTATACATATGTAGTAATACCTGTGTTATGACTGAGGATATGCTGTAGAGGATATGAACCAAAACGGACGATCTATTGCAGTGGTTCTCAACCCTTTTCATGTCAAGGACCCCCTGAAATTATATGTATTTGGGCTGCGGACCCCCCATCTCAAAAACTATTGTGCCAGGGATTTTTCAAAAATAGCATATCTACAAGCTCATAGCGCGGCACTCGGTGCCGCGCTATGAGCTTGTAGATCTGTTATTTTTGAATAGCCAAAGTATAAAATATGGTTAAGTGGTTAAAATGACTGCGACGCTATGTTACCTAATTTTGCTGGGGACCCCCCCCCCCAAGGACCCCTGGGGGTCCGCGGACCCCACTTTGAGAACCAATGCTCTACTGTACATACGCCCCACCAATGTGACGTTTTGTTTTCTACTGTATTATAATTGATGATGAATGTAATAAATGGCAAACACTGTTGTTCCTCATTATCTGATGATTGTACAGGAAAAGACCCCATCATTACAGCATCGTTTATTAATAGTTGTGGGAAAAGTACTCAGTTTTTATTACTTAAGTAAAAATATCAATGGTAATACTCTGTTACAAGTAAACGTCCGGAATTAAAAATTTACTTACAAAGTACAAAAGTATTGGTATCAAAATATACTTAAAGGACAACTTTGTTTTTTTTTTACAAACCAAGGTTTATGTTTTAGCTTGTAATTAAATAAAATAAAATATGAATATTTTCATTTACTGCTTTCTAAAGTTTTAGCAATTTTCGTGATATTTTTCACAGTGGGCGGGGGCATTCTGTCCGGTGGCTAAATATGTCTTTTTTTACACAATAAAAAAGGTCCGGTAAGTCTTTGATGACCAGATGTGAGTTATTGGGGGCTAGAAGAGCTACTGTAAATAATAAAGAAATCGCTGGGTTATTGTGTAAAAAAAGACATATTTAGCCACCTGCCCGAATGCCCCCGCCCATTGTAAAAAAGATCGCGAAAATTGCTAAAACTATAGAAGGCAGTAAATGAAAAATTTGCAACATTCATCTTTTATTTACTTTAATTACTAGCTAAAACACAAACCTTGGTTGTAAAACACCAAAGTTGTCCTTTAATGTACAAAAGTAGAAAGTGCTCATTATGCTTAATGTCCCATTTCACAAGTTTTTAAATGTATAAAAAGCGACGCATTGTGAGCTTGTAGATCTGCCATTTTCAAATGGCCGTAATGTGTATAGGGCTGAAGTCGTTAATGTAGGTTTTGTAATAATATTCAAAATCTACAAAGTAACTAAAGTTGTCAAATAATAGTGGAGTAAAAGTACAATATTTGCATCTGAGATGTGGTGGAGTAGAAGTAAAAGTATTGGAAATACTCAAGTAAAGTACAAATAGCTAAACATTGTGCTTAAGTACAGTACTTACGTAAATGTACTTACTTTCCACCACTGTTTATTACAGTGGTCAATTTGGGGGTCCTCGACACAAAAGATTGAGAACCTCTGATGTGTTCGAATAATGTACAAATAACTTTAGCTTTCTATTTTTCAATAACAGCTGTGCTAGTCAGGTTTTTATTACATTTTATAGATCAGCAGATTCACGCAATGTTTTGTCAGTGTTTTAGTATTAAACATAACAGTAAAATAAATGCTTACATTTCCCACTTTCTTTGAGTGGATTCTGTCACATATACGCCATGCAGTACCTTCATGTACCACTAGGGGTAGTGGTACATGAAGTGGTAGACATACCCGCATTTTACAAACGTTCCATATTTGCAGATGAGTTCACTACCATCAGGGGTCTTCAACGTTTTCAGGCCAAGGACCCCCTAGCTGAGAGAGAGATGAAGCAGGGACCCCCGCTATATTGTATAAAATTGTGTTTCAGATAAAATTTTGCTGCTATTTTTTCCCTCTACACACTTACTGTAAAACTCTTTGCCAAAAATAGCCGATCTGCAAGCTCACAACGCCAGCTTGTAGATCTGCTATTTTTGGCTAAAGTTCTCTTCAGAATAGGGATGCTAGGGTTCAAGTGATTAATGTAAAAAAAACATATATATCACACAAAGATTTTGGCGGACCCCCTGTAGTAACTCTGAGGACCCCCTAGGGGTCCCGGACCCCCCGTTGAAGACCCCTGCACTACATACAACTGCCTGGATGGATGGATGATTAGATGGATGAAAGTCACCTGTTCTCAGTCTCCTAGCACAGCGGTTCTCAAAGTGGGGTCCGGGGACCCCCAGGGGTCCTTGAGGGGGTTCCAGGGGGTCCCCAGCAAAAGGAGTTAATGTACAGTAGCATCAAAATCAGTTTAACCACTGTAACCCTATTTCATACTTGAGGCTGTTCGAAAGTAGAAGATCTAAAAGCTCACAACTATATGAGCTTGTGGATTAAACTAATTGTGAAAACTTTGGAACATTTTTGAAGAAAATACCTTAATGAGTCTTATTAAAGCATTAGGTATTAATCTACCCAGTGACTGAACATTGTACTCATACTGTTTTATGTCAAGGACCTCCAGGCCATGGACCCCCATCTGAACATATGTTGTGCCACAGACACAATGATTTCAGATGTATTCAACAAGCTGTTTGTTAACTTTTCTTCAAACGTCAAAAATAAGTGTGGGGGGGGGGGGGTCCAAGCACCGGGCACCACGAAGGGTTAATCCGCCCCTGCCTGTGGTCTGTAACATGTACTGCTGTCATCTAATTACTGAACATTCAGCAATAGGGAATAACATGGAAGGAAACATCAATATCCCAAACTTATGGCAGTAATAAATGCAGTAGCACAGGGTGTTTCTGTTTCCCATTAACCAAACAATTAGGCTCAACACAAACATGACTCATGACTTGACCTTAACATTAAGCACATCTCTGCTGACCAACATTAAACCAAACAGACTTATCACTGAACACTCACAAGAGGAACAGGTTTGGGTCTGGAGATGTGACAGTCAGTTTAGGCTTCCTCCTTCTAGTTAGTTAGTTCCTCTTTCTCTGTATACAAAGTCTGACTGAAAACATTTGAGTACTTTTACCACTACTGTTCGATGCCAAAATGCTTTACTGCAAGTTTACAACTTTCTATACAGTACTTTTACTTGTTACTGTAACACAGTATTTCTATATGGTGGCATTGCTTTACTTCCATCCATTAAGACCGGGAACGCATCTGTCTCATTTTAAGATTTATTTGGGGTATTCAAAAATAGCAGATCTACAAGCTCATAGATACAAGCTCATAGGGCGGCACCGAGTGAGCTTGTAGATCTGCTATTTTTGGACTTTTGCAAATCTTTGAATATATAATTTTTTTTAAAGCGAACATTTGTAAAATATTGTGTTCTAGGGAATCAGGGATATATAATATGTTAATATATATTATATATAATGTTCCAGGGACCCCCAGAAGCAAAGATTTGAGTTACAAATGTTTGCTTTAAAAACTTTATATTAAAAAATGTGCACACATTTTTCAAAAAAAAAAAAGAGATCTACAAGCTCATAGCGCGGCACTCGGTGCCGCGCTATGAGCTTGTAGATCTGCTATTTTTTTAATAGCCAATAAAGGGCTCAGTAACATGTAGAATAGAGCAGTGGTTCTCAAACTTTTTCATGTCAAGGACCCCCAAAATGATATGCATTTGGCCTTGGACCCCCCCACCATCTCAAAATGTTTTGTTCCAGGGACCCCCAGAAGCAAAGATTTGCTTTAAAATGTTCGCTTTAAAAATATATATATATTCAAAGATTTGCACACATTCTCACGATTTTTTGAAAATAGCAGATCTACAAGCTCATAGTGCTATGAGCTTGTAGATCTGCTATTTTTAAATAGCCAAAGTATAAAAGGTTAAAGTGGTTAAAATTAGTGTGATGCTATTTTAACACATTTAGCTGGGGACCCCCCGGAACCCCCCAAGGACCCCTGGGGGTCCCCGGACCCCATTTAGAGAACCAATGGAATAGAGTAGATCTTCAACCACAGACAGTCAGTCATCTCTAATGTAAAGTTTATACTTTGATGTAAAGTCGTGTCATTTTGAAGCAGGTGATTTTAATACATATCATTACTGTCAGGCAGAAACCTTGTTTCTCCATGTTTCATCTGTTAATGTTTCTAACACTACACTACACTACACTACACTACACTACACTACACTACACTACACTACACTACACTACACTACACTACACAACTAACACAACACAACGTTTATGTTTCTAACACAACACTACACTACACTACACAACGCTACGCTACGCTACGCTACGCTACGCTACACTACACTACACTACGCTACACTACACTGCAAAACTAACACAACACAATGTTTATGTTTCTAACACAACACTACACTACACTACACAACACTACACTACACTACACTACACTACACTACACTACACTACACTACACTACACTACACTACACTACACAACTAACACAACACAATGTTTATGTTTCTAACACAACACTACACAACACAACACAACACAACACAACACAACACAACACAACACAACACAACACAACACAACACAACACAACATACATATGTCCTACTTTAGTCCTACAAGAGTGTGGCACAAAGCAACAGAAACATCAGATCTACAAGCTAACTTTAGATACTAGTTACTTTGTAGATTTGGATTATTATTGCAAAACCAGTTCAGCACTATTTCAACATTGGCAATTTGAAAATAGCAGATCTACAAGCTCACAGCGCGTTGTGAGCTTGTAGATCTGCCATTTTCAAAGGATTTTTATACATTTTATTCATTTGAAAACTTGTGTAATGTAATGGGACCTTCTGCCTAACTTCTGCCTACTTTTACTTTTGGTACTTTAAGTACATTTTGATACCAATACTTTTGTACTTTTACTGAAAGTAACCTATTAACAAGATCGTACATTTGGATCCGCGATGTAGTGGAGTAGAAGTACAAGTATTGGAAATTGTACAAATGCCTCAACATTGTACCTAAGTACAGTACTTAAGTAAATGTACTTAGTTACTTTACACCACTGTAAATGAGCATTTTGATCATTGGTTGTGATTTTTGTGTCGAGAGTTTAGAAACATGACCTCAAGGTGTGTGTGTGTGTGTGTGTGTGTGTGTGTGTGTGTGTGTGTGTGTGTGTGTGTGTGTGCGTGCGTGCGTGCGTGCGTGCGTGCGTGCGTGCGTGCGTGCGTGTGTGTGATAAAAACAGATAAAAACAACACTCAGTGTAGTTTCATGTAAATGATTTTAATGATCAACGTTTGGACAAGTTGTCTTCATCAGGGTGTGTTTACAAACATTTACACTGATTTCAACCAAAACAAGTAAAAAATATCAGATCTACAAGCTCACAACCCATAGAGCAGTGGTTCTCAATCTTTGTCATTTCAAGGAGTTCAGAGTTACAGATCTGTAAGGATCCATTTGGAACCCTGAGGGTCCCTGGACCGCACTTTGAGAACCACTGGCATAGAACACTGAAATACATTCTGCATAACGAGTACTTTTACTTTAGCTGCTTAAGCATATTTTGACACAAATACTTTTGACTTAAGTACGATTTGTAAAGCAGGACTTTTTGCTGCTAACAGAGTTATTTCTACGTTGTGGTATTTCTACTTTTACTCAAGTCCAAAATATACAGTATGAGTACTTCTTCCTGAGTACTTCTCCCACACCTCCGTGCGTTTAGTCTCTCTCTCTCTCTCTCTCTCTCTCTGTCTCTCTCTCTCTCTCTCTCTCTCTCTCTCTCTCTCTCTCTCTCCCCCACCCTCTCTCTCCCCCACACCTCTGTGTGTTTAGTCTCTCTCTCTCTCTCTCTCTCTCTCTCTCTCTCTCTCTATCTCTCTCTCTCTCTCTCTCTCTCTCTCTCTCTCTCTCCCCCACCCTCTCTCTCCCCCACACCTCCGTGTGTTTAGTCTCTCTCTCTCTCTCTCTCTCTCTCTCTCTCTCTCTCTCTCTCTCTCTCTCTCTCTCTCTCTCTCTCTCTCTCTCTCTCTCTCTCTCTCTCAGATCTTACAGACCTCTGCTGTACCTCTATAATCAACATATAAACCTGCATATAGAGGTTGTGTGAAGGTGGTGTGGGCCGTATAGAGGCGGGTCATTGTGTCAGTAACACAGTAGAATGACAGAGTACCTGCACTGTGATCCAGGTAAACCCCCACTCTGCCTCTGGAGGAGGAACCGTCTGACACTTTATAAACATAGTCGTTGTGTTTGAACGTGTAGCCTTCATCAGAGCAACGTAAACACCAGGACTTTTTATTGTTTCCAAAGCCTGACGCAGGACCCTGTCTTTTGATGTCTTTATAACAGACTGCTATACGAACCCATCCACTCCATTCTACTTCCCAGTAGGACCTCCCACCTTCACACAGACTCTCTCTACACAACACCTGCCAGTAAGTGGTGAATCTCTCTGGATGATCAGGGTAACCTTGGTGTTGTCCTGTTCCAGTCAGCTTCATGTTCTCCTTTGACAGGGAGAGCATGTGGTACATTGTGTTCAGATCCAGTGCGAGTGAACAGGACCCTGTGAGAAGAACACATGACAAAACATCACAACACATTAAAACCTCATGAATATTATTGTGTTTATAGAGTTTAGAGCTTTATTGTCATGGTTGTGTGGGGGCGGGGCCGCCGCCACCGACGACGACGGGACGGGACGGGGGGGCCGGGGGGGGGTTAAACACTGTGTGCGCCACTGGTGTGCAACTAACATAAAACAACCTAAAAAAAACTCACAACACAAACACACACACACACACACACACACACACACACACACACACACACACACACACACACACACACACACACAGTAAAAGTCCGGAATTTAAAATCTACTTGAGTAAAAGTACAAAAGTATTGGTATCAAAATGTACTTAAAGTACCAAAAGTAAAAGTACTAAAATGTTTGAAATTAGCAGATCTACAAGCTCACAACGCGTCGCGATGCAACGCGTTGTGAGCTTGTATATCGGCTATTTTCAAATAGCCTGTGTATAAAATAAGGCTAAAATGGTTAATGTATGTTTCATAATGTAATAATTTATATCTGCAAAGTAACTAGTAACTAAAGTTTTCAAATAATTGTAGTGGAGTAAAAAGTACAAATTTGCCTCTGAGATGTAGTGGAGTAAAAGTACTGAAAATTTAAAATACTCCAGTAGAGTAAAAAATACCTCAAAATTGTACTTAAGTACAGTTCTTGAGTAAATGTACTTAGTTACTTTACACCACTGTATACTTGTGAGGACATCAACATTTAAGGTTGGTTACATTTTTACCATTCTGTTTTACCACTACCCTAAAGCTGCTGAAAATAGCTGATCTACAAGCTCAGTGACCGCAACGCATAGCGCTGTAACTCCAAACCTAACACCTAAACCTATAACCTCTAAATCAGTGGTTCTTCAACTTTTTCATGTCAAGGACCCCCAAATTGACACTTAATAGCCCGCGGACCCCCATTTCAAAAGATATGCCAGGGACCCCCCATAAGAGAAGATTTTTTACGGCTCTAGCAGTGATTCTCAACCATTTTAATTTCAAGGACCCCCAGTTTGACATGCATTATACATGCATCAATATGATGATGATACTTTACTTTTGTACTTTTACTCAAGTATAATGTTGAATACAGGCCTTTTCTGTTAATTTAACAGTGAAAAAAAAAATGTTTTTAACAGTGTACAAATGCACTCTTACTGGTCCATTTGGTTACATTTGTACACTTTCAGAGTTACAAGTGTATAAATGAACACTGAAGATGTTACTGTGTAGTGATGTAATTATGTTTTCACAAACATTGCTTTTACAATCGTACTCTTTTTAATCAATAGTAAAAATCGCAACGTGTTGTGAGCTTGTAGATCTGCTATTTTCACTATGGTTTTACAGTTTAAAGTGGCAGCGGTGGCCTAGTGGTTAGAGGGGCGGCCTTGATACCGGAAGGTCCCTAGTTCGATTCCCCAATACATCACATCGATCATGAATCACCGCTGAATAGCCCTTGAGCAAGGCTTCCATGCAGGGTCCGGCTGGAAACAAGCTTCGTGCTTAGTCTGACACCCTGGGTAAACAACAAACTTTGCTTTTTGCTTTGCTTTGCTTTGCTTTTGTTTAAGTATTTAGTGCTGAAGTGGTCAGTGGTGTTAAGTAACTAAGTACATCTACTCAAGTACTGTATTTACAATTTTGAGTTACTTTTACTTTACATGACTACTGTATTTCCTCTACTCCACTACACCTCAGAGGCAAATATTATACTTTTTACTCACTACAATTATTTGAAAACTGTACTTACTAGTTACAGTACTTTGTAGCTTTAGATTACTATTATAAACATTATTAATAACCAAGATACTTGGGCGGGAATGGGCCAAGTCATTTTAACTTCTGTACCATACGTATATTTTGATATAATTGATTTAATAATTCATACTCCACTACATCTTAGAGGCAAATATTGTGCTTTTTACTCCACTACAATTATTTGAAAACATGAGTTACAAGATTGTATTTAGATTATGAATACATAACACACTTTAAGCACTTAAGTCCTATTTTATACAGATATTTGAAAATAGGTGATATACAAGCTCACAACACGTCGCTCTAAATGTCTAATCCTAACCCCAACCTGAATCTTTTCGTAATTATAAACCTAACTCTAACCAAAACAACCTAAAAACAACTCACAATTTATATTTCTCAATTTCTACTATACTTGTGGGCCTCACAAGTGTAGTAACGCACGCACGCACGCAAACACACACACACACACACACACACACATTCCACACGGTATCAAGAAGACTCACCTCAAAACCAACTCACCTCAGAGGTAGGAATACTCACCCCGGAAGACTCACCTCAGAGGTAGGAATACTCACCCCCAAGATTTTCGGGGGGTAGGAACACTCACCCCATGACCTGAGAAAACTCACCTCGGAAGACTCACCTCAGAGGTAGGAATACTCACCCCAATGTTTAAAAAAAGGTAGATCTACCGGCTTGTGAGCTTTCCATTTTCACAGAATGCTTTCATCATGTGAGCTTTCCATTTTCACAGAATGCTTTCATAATGATGTTTAATCCATATCTGGATTAATCCATATCTGGATTAAATTCTTTCTTTGAAGGTATAGAATTAATAAAGTGCTTTAAATAGTGCTTTAAATACAAGGTAGATTTCATCAGAAAAGGTAAAAAGGTAGATCTACTGGCTTGTGAGCTTTCCATTTTCACAGAATGCTTTCATAATGTGAGCTTTCCATTTTCACAGAATGAATGAAAGGTAGATTTCAACAGAAAAGTGAACAAGGAATGCAAATAGCAAATAGCATGGTCATTTGCTATGTGTCTCCAGCTCCACACCTTGCCCCATCCACCTATTAGATATCAAACAATGAATCATTAAGTGGAATGGGATATTAGTGTTAAGTGGTCAACCCCCCTCCTCCCCTTCACTCCTGTGCCCCCATCAAACAAACAAACAAACAAACAAAGGTAGGAACCCAGAGAAATGAACATTCCAATGTCAATGTATGTTGTTAAATTACATTTAGCTAATTAAAGTGCTTTAAATACAAGGTAGATTTCATCAGAAAAGTGAACATTCCAATGTGTATAATGCAAACAAATACTTACTTAGAAAAACTCCAGTGAAGGTAAAACACAGGTATAATGTTTTGTTTTCTGTGTGAACACATTTGTGAGAAAAGCTTTTGGTAAGCATTATTGAACTTTAGTTACTTTAGTTACTATTAGATATACATTTCACTATTGTAAGCATTATTGAACTTTAGTTACTATTAGATATACATTTCACTATAGTAAGCATTATTGAACTTTAGTTACTATTAGATATACATTTCACTATTGTAAAACATGCATTAAACACTTTTCCCTATTTTTACCTAGGATATTTAGTTACCTACTACTTTGCTGGTATAAATGATAACAGCATAGAACATTGCATTGCACACATGCATTGTTTGAGAACTTTAGTTTTTAGAAATATTACTTTTGGTACATTTTGATGCCTTACTCTTTGTGTGTGTGTGTGTGTGTGTGTGTGTGTGTGTGTGTGTGTGTGTGTGTGTGTGTGTGTGTGTGTGTGTGTGTGTGTGTGTGTGTGTATTTTAAACACAAATATATCATTGAACAACATAATTTGGTAATTCTATACCTTCAAAGACAGAATTTAATCCAGTATGGATTAAACATGTCTCATTATGAAAGCATTCTGTGAAAAAGGAAAGCTCACAAGCCGGTAGATGTGCCTTTTTTAAACATACAGACTTGGTGTAGAGGGGAAAGGTTAAACCCACCCACAAAACAAAAACTCACTGTACATTACACCATTGAGTTTTTCTGGGTGAGTTTTCCTACCCCCGGGGTGAGTGTTCCTACCCCCGGGGTGAGTGTTCCGAGGTGAGTTTTCTCAGGTCCTGAGGTGAGTTTACCCACCCCCCGGGGTGACTGTTCCTACCCCCGAGGTGAGTATTCCTTTTTCAGTTGAGGTGAGTTTGTCTTGAGGTGAGTCTTCTTGTATTCATGCACACACACACACGCACGCACGCACGCACGCACGCACGCACGCACACACGCACGCACGCACGCACTAACCCTATTGCTATACCTCTGGGGACACCAACATTTTAGGTTGGTTACATTTTTATCATAATTTTTAACCACAACCCTAAAGCTGAAAATAGCTGATCTACAAGCTCAGTGACCGCAACGCATCACACTATAACTCCAAACCTAACCCCTAAACCTATAACCTCTAAATCAGTGGTTTTCAACCAGTGGTCCGGGGACCACCAGTGGTCCGGGGACCACCAGTGGTCCTTGAGAGAGTACCAGGGGGTCCCCAGCAAAATTAGTTCATAGCATCACAATAATTTTTAACCACTTAGCTTAGGCTATTCAAAAATAGCAGATATACAAGCTCAAAGCGCTGCACCGAGTGCCGCGCTATGAGCTTGTAGATCTGCTATTTTTGAAAAACCTTGAAAAACTGTGCATATCTTTGATCATTTATATTTTTTAAAGCAAAAATTAACTGATGTCTTTGCTTCTGGGGGGTCCCTGGCACGAAACATTTTCAAATGGGGGTCCGCGGCCAAATGTATATCAATTTAGGGGTCCTTGGCATGAAAAAGGTTGAAAACCACTGCTCTAAATGACTAATCCTAACTGCAAATGATCCTGATGATGATGCAATACTTTTGTACTTTTACTCAAGTTACATTTGTACACTCACAGAGTTACAAGTGTAACACTGAGGATGTTACTGTGTAGTGATGTAATTATGTTTTCACAAACATTGTTTTTACAATCTTACTTTTATAGTGAAAATAGCAGATCTACAAGCTCACAACGCGTTGCATCGCAACACGTTGTGAGCTTGTATATCTGCTATTTTCACTATTGTTTTACAGTTTAAGTATTTAGTGCTGAAGTGGTCAGTGGTGTTAAGTAACTAAAGTACATCTACTCAAGTACTGTACTTAAACATTTTAGTTCATTTTACTTCACATGACTACTGTATTTCCTCTACTCCACTACATCTCAGAGGCAAATATTATACTTTTTACTCCACTAGAATTATTTGAAAACTTTACTTACTAGTTACAGTACTTTGTAGCTTTAGATTACTATTACAAATATTATTAATACCCAAGATACTTGAACCACTAACCCCTTTTTATACTGCTATTTGAAATGAGCAGATCTACAAGCTCAACGCATTGCAATGCGATGCGTTATGAGTTTGTAGATCTGCCATTTTTGACATTTTGTCAAATCTTTACAGATTTTGAGGGGGGGGGGGGGGATGGGCCAAGTAATTTTAACCTCTGTACCATACGTATATTTTGATATAATTGATTCAATAATTTATACTCCACTACATCTTAGAGGAAAATATTGTACTTTTACTCCGATACAATTAAATGAAAACTTTAGTTACTAGTTACTTTGCAGATTTTGATTATTATTACAAAACATACACTAACCCAGAGACGTGCAGAGAGATTTGGAGAGGCAGGGGCTGGCGCTGCGCGCGCGTGCATGTGTCCCCCTGCGCGCGCGCGAAACTTTGCGGATATTCGTCGGATTCGGGTACTTTTTTTACCCGTTTTTTGTTACTTTATTTCGGTTTTAGGGTTAGGGGTAGGGTTAGGTTAGGGTTATAGATATATGATTAAAAAAAAAAAAAAAAAAAAAAATATTGGTGGCTTTGGATAAAACATTGGTGGCTATAGCCACCGAAGCCCCCGCCTAACGACGCCACTTATTCTTCTGTATAATGAGTACTTTTACTTAAGTAAAGAAATTGAGAAATTTTCCCACCACTGCTGCTGACACAGAGAGAGAGAAAGAGAGAGAGAGCGAGAGAGAGAGGGAGAGAGAGATATATATAGGCTCCTGCTTGACAAGTAGTTTCAAATTAACAGCTATATATATATTTTTTTTGTCCATACATACCTAATCTGTCTCAAACAATTGGTCCGTGTTCTGTGTGCATTCACTGCGTTCAGTTGTGCCCTCAGTTAGGTTTCGATTGTGTATAATAGACTTCGTTTGCCGGGCGGTATCGCGCACCCAAAAAATAGCCGATCTACAAGCTCACAATGCCTGGCGTTGCGACGCGTTGTGAGCTTGTAAATCAACTATAATTCTGCGCGAGCACTGCATGGCACGGGGCTCAATTAAGTAAGCTTTACTGCAGGTGCGAGGCCAACGGGCGCAGGGGTTTCTACAATTTACAGTCAGAGGAGACAAGGGCACTTTTTACCGACAGACAAAAGGGCAGGGGCTCAAGCCCCCTTTGATGTCTATGTGTGCACGTGCATGCACTAACCACTTCAGCCCTATGTATAATTCGGCCATTTGAAAACAGCAGATCAAGCTCACAATCCCTCACATCGCGATGCATTGTGAGCTTGTAGATCGGCTATTTTTTCAAAATTTAAACTTGTTAGGACATTCTGCACAATGAGTACTTTTACTTTTGGTACTTTATGCCTTTTGTACTTTTACTCAAGTGCATTCTCAATACGGGACTTCTAATTACAATATATTTACATTACAGTATTGATACTTTTACTTTGGGAGTACTTCTTCCACCACTATATTTACACCAGTACATTTTAGTTTTTATGTTTTGGTGAATGCTGGATTCCGAATTTGTGATTAAGTCATTTTTGTCAGTAACTTGTCTCGATTTAAAAACACATAATTACAAAAGAACAGTGTAATGGCAATATGGTCACATAACAAGAACTCTAAACGCTCCAGCTGTGTCAGTGGTAGCAGGTTGGGGGGGAGTATGGGCCATGGAAGCCCAAACCGCAACTCCAAAATGGATGTTTGAACTGTTACAACCTTACCCATTTACAAGGGATTCTTGTGAATGAAAACACATTACACTTGTAGAGATTATCATCTTCATTCACAGAAGGATGTGAATGAGTGAATGTCACATGCTGATCTGTATACGTTCATCTACATAGCTGGATGTCTGATACTTTGATTTTGATTTGAATTCACACTTACACTTCCTCAGACCTGGTTGCAGCATCTTCTCTCCACCATGTTCGACTCTGGGAGGGAGGAGATACAAAGTAAATGTTGGCGTATTCCATTAAATAATAGAAACAATAATTAATAAAGATTTTCCAGTAAGAAAAATTAAACATTATTGTACAGAATAACCATATGATTTCCTTACTCTAAACCAACGAGAACACATTTACAATGGTGACAGCAGTTCTCTCCATACCTCAGAGTCTCCAGTGGTAGAGCAGAGAGGCGATTTACGCCGTCTCCTAGGTGATTGTAGTTTAAATCCAACGCTTTGAGATGGGAGTTGGATCTCAGTGCCGAGACCAGATAAGAACAGCCTTCCTTTGAGACCATACAGCCTGACAACCTGCACGCACACGCGCGCGCGCGCACACACACACACACACACACACACACACACACACACACACACACACACACACACACACACACACACACACACACACACACACACACACACAGGTTATGTCAATACAATGTTGCCACTTTTTCATAACAAAAGAACCTTTGCTATGTGAAACCGAGGGCTGAGACTCGTTTGATGGGGCTTGGTCCATATAAAAGTCAAGTGGCCAAGTTGTCTCAAGAATAAAGTTCGCTGCACTTCACTTTCTAATGGCTGTTGACCAAACTGAGTAAAGAATGAAAAGTTTATCTCCAACCTTTTTGTGTTTCAACAACTACAACTACTATGTGCTACGTTTCACCTCCGACTTACACTAGCCCATGAAGTGAACTATTATATCCATTGCATTATGCATCCCCTTTGACTGTTTTACATACATTCCACTTTACAACACACAAGGCAGAGGTTTACGTATCAGTCACACCCACTCCATTTTGATTGGATATAGCACAGTTTAAATCTTGATCAAAGGCCTGCCCCCAAGAAAAGCTCCTATCCAAGTATTTTGTGAGATCTGCTGACAGATTATTATGCATGTGGGAGCAGATGAAATAGGTAAAATAAGTGAAGTTGTAGCTGAATGGCTGGGATCCCTTTTTACCTAATATGTGGCCACTTAAGCTGCTACTGTTAGACCGGTTTTGTTTTGGATTAACACTTTTATCTTAATTTGATTTCATCTTGAGTTGTCTAAGTTAAATGGATTTGCAAGCTCATAGCGCGGCACAAAGTGACGCACTATGAACTTGTACTGTATATCTGCAATTTGTTTGAATAGCCAAAGTATGTAATGACACAGATTCTCTCCTGGTTTTAATGAGTTCTGCAGGTTTGAAGGAGTAGTCCACCCAAAAAAATGACTTATTTTCTATCAATTACACACCCCATGAAGCCTTGAATTCATGGATTAGTTTAAGTCGCATTCCCGAGCCAATAATTGTATTTCTGGTGGGAGACACAAAGAGTCTACTTGGAGTCTTCTACCGGATACATTAGCATCTTTCCGCCGGTAATCAAATTATTGGCTTAGAAATGCGACAAAAACAAATCCATGAATTCAAGGCTTCATGGGGTGTGCTATTCATAGAAAAGTCACTTTTTGGGTGAACTACTCCTTTAAAGAGTTCTACAGGTTTTAAGGGATTAACATTTTCTCCTCAAACTCTGATGTTTACACAGAGAAAATGAAGTATAGTAAATCAACAAAATATGACTCTTTAATACAGATCTATTGAAGGCCAAATTCAATGAATAAAGGGTGCAACGTAGTGAACATTTAATATTTTCTACTTTAGCTGCATATTATTTCATTTGCATTGTTGCTTATATGCACGTGCACCAGCTGAAATTGGTTGAAAAGGTTAAGGAATCACCTGACGGTCTCCAGTTTACAGTCTGGACTCCCCAGTCCACCAGAGATCTCTTTGACTCCCACATCCTGTAGATCGTTGTTGCTGAGGTCCAATTCCCTCAGGATGGAGGACTTGGAACTGATAGCAGATGATAACGTCTCACAGCATTTCTCTGATAGGTTACAGCCACTCAGGCTGAAGAGAAATAAGTTATAAAAACATATATTTAATATATATGCACGTGCACCAGCTGAAATTGGTTGAAAAGGTTAAGGAATCACCTGACGGTCTCCAGTTTACAGTCTGGACTCCCCAGTCCACCAGAGATCTCTTTGACTCCCAAATCCTGTAGATCGTTGTTACTGAGGTCCAATTCCCTCAGGATGGAGGACTTGGAACTGATAGCAGATGATAACGCCTCACAGCATTTCTCTGATAGGTTACAGCCACTCAGGCTGAAGAGAAATAAGTTATAAAAACATATATTTAATATATATGCACGTGCACCAGCTGAAATTGGTTGAAAAGGTTAAGGAATCACCTGACGGTCTCCAGTTTACAGTCTGGACTCCCCAGTCCACCAGAGATCTCTTTGACTCCCAAATCCTGTAGATCGTTGTTGCTGAGGTCCAATTCCCTCAGGATGGAGGACTTGGAACTGATAGCAGATGATAACGCCTCACAGCATTTCTCTGATAGGTTACAGCCACTCAGGCTGAAGAGAAATAAGTTATAAAAACATATATTTAATATATATGCACGTGCAACAGCTGAAATTGGTTGAAAAGGTTAAGGAATCACCTGACGGTCTCCAGTTTACAGTCTGGACTCCCCAGTCCACCAGAGAGCTCTTTGACTCCCAAATCCTGTAGATCGTTGTTGCTGAGGTCCAATTCCCTCAGGATGGAGGACTTGGAACTGATAGCAGATGATAGGAACTGACAGCATTTCTCTGATAGGTTACAGCCACTCAGGCTGAAGAGAAATAAGTTATAAAAACATATATTTAATATATATGCACGTGCACCAGCTGAAATTGATTGAAAAGGTTAAGGAATACTGACCTGACAGTCTCCAGTTTACAGTCTGGACTCCCCAGTCCACGAGAGAGCTCTTTGACTCCCACATCCTGTAGATCGTTGTTACCAAGTTCCAATTCCCTCAGGCTGGAGGACTTGGAACTGATAGCAGATGATAACGCCTCACAGCCTTTATATGTTAGGTTACAGCCACTCAGGCTGAAGAGAACAAAGTCATAAAATCATATATTTAATATCATGTAATATAAAGATGACCTTTTATGTTAAATGTATCAAGTTATCAGTTCACCTACAGAGCTCTTTTTGAGGCTTTGACCACTGGCAGCAGCATCAGAAGAGCCTCCTCTGAAGCTTGGTATTTCTTCAAGTCAAACACCTCCAGCTCCTTGTCTGATGACAGCAACACGAAGACCAGAGCTGACCACTGAGCAGGAGAGAGTTTGTCTTCGGAAATACTTCCTGATCTCAGGTATTGCTGGATCTCTTCCTCTAAAGAATGATCATTCAGCTCATTCAGACAGTGGAACAGATTGATGCTTCTCTCTGCAGAAGGATTCTTCCTGATCATCTTCTTGATGTACTTGACTGTTTCCTCGTTGGTCTGTGACCTACTTCCTGTCTGCTTCAACAGTCGTTTCAGCCGAGGCTGATTGGTCTCCACTGAGAGGCCCAGCAGGAAACGGAGGAACAAGTCCCAGTGTCCATTTGGACTCTCTAAGGCCTTGTGTACAGCACTCTGGTAGAGATGATTCAACTTTCTAAACTTCATCAATTTGAAGTTTGACAGTAGGTTGACACCCCGGCTCACACATCTGCTATAGACATGGAGAGCAGCCAGAAACTCTTGAACACTCAGATGGACAAAGCAGAACACTGTGTCCTCGTGCATCCCACGGTCCTTTGTAAAGATCTGTGTGAACACTCCTGAGTACTGTGCAGCATTTTGGTCTATGCCACACTCTGCCAGGTCTTCTTCATAGAAGATCACGTTGCCTTTCTTCAGCTGTTTAAATGCCAGTTTTCCCAGAGACAGAATGGCCTGTTCTGGATTTGAATCAAACTTTCCATGAGTTCCGTCTTGAAACTTGTCCTCCTTGTGTTTGGAATGAAGTTCCATGAAGTGGATGTACACCTCAGTCTGGGTCTTTGGTAGCGGGCCTTTCTCCTCTGTTCTCGACATGTCCTCCATAACGTTAGCAGTGATCCAACAGAAGACTGGGATGTGACACATGATGTGGAGGCTTCGTGATGTCTGGATGTGTGAGATTATTCTGGCCTGGTTCTCATCACCACTGAATCTCTTCATGAAGAACTCCTCCTTCTGGGGGTCAGTGAACCCTCTCACCTCTGTCACCCTGTCGAAATAATCAGAAGGGATCAGACCGGCTGCTGCAGGTCGTGTGGTTAGCCAGATGCAAGCAGTAGGAAGCAGGTTTCCAATGATGAGGTTTGTCACCAATACACCCACTGAGGTTTTCTTTGTGACATCAGTGCAGATCTTAGTGTTGCGGAAGTCTAGGGAAATCCGACACTCATCAAGGCCATCAAAGATGAACACAACGTTGTACTTGTCGAAGCTGCAGATTACTGATTCCTTGATTTCACCAAAAAATGTAGTAAGAAGTCCCACCAAGCTGTAAGTCGTGTCCTTCTCCAAATTCAGCATTCGGAAAGTGAATGGAAACAGGAAGTCGATTTCCTGGTTGGATGTGCCTTTTGCCCAGTCCTGAGCGTACTTCTGAGTTAGGACTGTTTTTCCGATGCCAGCCACTCCCTTCGTCATCACTTTTCTGATTGGGTCATTTTCTCCAGATAGAGGTTGAAAAATTTCTTTGAATTTGATTTGTGTTTCTTTCGTGGGTGGTTTCCTGAACAATTTTTCAATCTGTCTGACTTCATGTTCATTGTTGACCTCTCCGCTCCCTCCCTGTGTGATGTAAACCTCTGTGAAGATCTGATTCAGTTGTGTTTTCTTTCCTTGACTTGTGATCCACTCAAACAGACATTGAAACTTCTGTGTCAGATTAGACTTCAATTGTTGTTTACAGGCAGCAGCAAGATTTTCTAAAATGACCAAAGAAGAGAGGACATCAGTGAGTGCATATTATGGTAAATGTGGTCCTCATTGAGAGGCCTTTGTAATGATATGGTTGGTTCTATGGTTGTTGCTAAGCTGTAATAAATTGTGTGATGCAATTGAGGAGCTTAATTTCTCATAATATGTTATTGCTTTGGGGAAGTTGGTATAACATATACTACTAATAATATTACTTTAGCAGTACATAAAGTCCTACCTGGCCTCTCCGACAGGTCTGGTTGGTGTCGTTTAAGGGCATTGTAAAATGCTGCTTGGATGGCTGTTCCCCCTTTATCGATCGCCATGTACAGTTCTCTCATTTGGTCCATGCGTGTCTCCTTGGCTTTAATCTTCTCATAGAGCTCAGGATGGATCATGGTTCCTAGAGTGTCCACTATAGGCATGACTGTGGTGACATTTTGAATCAACTGTGCCCTCTGCTGGATCACAAAATGTGCTGTTTGCAAGAGAAAAAGAGAGTGTTTGAGATAAATGTATCACAGTAAATGTTCATTAAGTGAATGCAAAATAAAGCTCTCTGCATCTGTACATCCCCACAAGAATAGTGGTGGAATAACTGGTAGTTTCATAGTTTGGGAATATGATATTGAGTATGTACATCCTGGTAAACAGACGGTAGCACCAGAAAAAGCTCACCTTTTTCTGCATCCGTCTTTTCTGAAGTCAAGCCGTCACCAGCACCCTGTTGTACACAGTCATGTTATTTTAATCATATCATGCCTGAGTGCTATTGTTCAACATTACATTTTGTACTTAGCAATAACCACCCCATTGCATCAACATATACAATGGGGTGGTATATGCAATGCAATTATTTCATTGGGCATTAGGCCTTAAGCTTAATTTATACTTCAGGGTAAACAGTAAATTGTAAACACATCAATCAACCGGTTTCAGACGTCCAAATGGTAATACATATGCCAAACTATTGTCAAATATTTCAGTAGAATTGAATGACAACTTGTGGAGACTGGAGACATAGAGGTTAATTAATATTGCATATTTTGAAATTGACATACAGTAGGCTGACTATAGGTTGACCATTGACCATAGGGCTGCAGTGAGACAAATTTTGTCATGTTAGGCTACTATTGACGAAAAGTTATGTGAGGTCATGCTAAGATACCACACACCTTTTTTCCAATGATGCCCGCACTTTATTTAATGAATTGAACATGATTGTATAGCATGTGGAAACATTTGCACTCAAATGCAGCTAATTCTGAGATTATGTTACAGCTGTGTGATGTGATGTTATCGCGTATATTTCTATCGATTCATCTGTGTCTCTGTTCTGTTTTCCTTTTGAAATGTAATGTACTCTTGTGTTGCTTGTTTTGATGTGTTTTTGTGGGGATTGCGGATGAAAATGAGCTATAAGTCCGGTGTATTTAATTACTGTTCATACAGCGTCCGTCTAAACAAACAAATGAAGTAAAGCTGTGAATAAAGAAGACAGATGTACTGTACCTGGGTCTGTGGAGCTGCCACTGATGCTGAAGGTGACTGGTCCTCCATTCTGGGCTTTACAAATGACAGCACAGAACCTGCACAATAACACCATGTCACAGTTAAGTTAACTCTTAGTGAAGAAAAACTAAACCAAAAAACAACATTCAACACAAAAAACTCTCCGAAAGTGAAAAGACAAAATCATAATTAGTTTCACAAGAATAATATATCAGACCGCTAAATGCGTCAGCGCCTAAGCCGTGTCCCTTGTTGGGGGGCATGATCTCCATTGTAAGACAATTAGACCTAGATTAGCTCATTTAATTCAAACTCTATCCATTCAATCATTTAAAAAAAAAAAATAATAATAATAATCACTTCTCTATTTTGCACATCTAGTTGAAATGTATCTTCCATCAGAATGTGGAGCGTTGATAATGACTGATTCATGATATCTATCTATCTATCTATCTATCTATCTATCTATCTATCTATCTATCTATCTATCTATCTATCACAGTGTGCATGTCTATCAACAAATACATTTGAGGTGCTGAATGTGGAAGTAATCTCATGTGACGGCAGCAGGTTGGAGCAGATACAGTAGTTACCCATCAGCTCAAACAAATGATTGAAACCAATAGTGTGGAAATGCTCAGAATGTTTCCAACTTGTGGGAAATATAATCAAAAGGATATTGGACAGTGTTTTTAAACTATAAAAGCTAATGTTTGTCTACTAGCATAGGCTTACAATGGAGATCATTCCCTGAGAAGGGGCACGGCTTTGGTGGTGACGTGTGGCTGACTGATCTATTCAAAGTTATACTTTAAAGTAAACAGGCTGTAAAACTACGTATTGGTACAGAATTATTATACCTTACAGACTTTGAACACATCCATAATACATCACAATCATTTCATTACGGATGTGGCTCAATGCCACTGGGAATGGACATTCAGAATGTGAGCTGCTTTTAAACATAATATTCTGTCTAATTGATCTTTTTCCCCTTATTATTTTTTTGAGTTTGTCACATTCACATCCTGTCCAGTTACAAAGACCACCAAGAACACTGTATCTTTCCTCCAGATGACTCCAACCAGTCTGTAATATAAGTATTTTACACATGCTGCGATTTGAAGAAACATCAGCAGATTTTTCCATGGATATACACGGAACAAATTAAATGTATGCAGCACTAATAGAAGAGCCCCATGGTTTCAGTTCTGTTTCTGACTGGACCAGCATTAATATCATTTTGCGACATGCTCCGCCTCCTAAACAATAGGAACAAATTATTGAAAAAATAAAATGAACCATTTTGTACACTCTCTGTGTTACACATCCGTAAGGGGCAATTTGGAACCCCCTAAATGAACCATGAGGGTCCCTGGACCACACTTTGAGACCCACTGGTGCAGCAGAGTGTTTCCAGTGAGCCAACATGCACAATGTCAGCACCCTGACTCTGTTTGACCAGAATGGAACAGAGCCTTCATTAGATCAATGTATTTCCAATATGGCTGCTGCGCATAGAGCCTATTGGTAAGCAGATTTATTATAGTTTTAATAGTTTATCATTAGAAAGCTGTTTTGTGGAGAGTTCTGACCAATGCATCATAATAACCGTGACATCAACAAGCTGTTAATCTGAGTGAGTTTATAACTGTTATAAATTAGAGTGAAAAGTGCAGAACACAGCAAGGACCACCCCAAAAGATGTGCGGCGTGTGCAGGGAAAAAAATAACAATGGAGTCAAGTAGAGTTTGTAGAGATGTAGAGTTTTAAACCGACTCATCATCTCAGAACTGGACTGACCAGTTCTGAGAAAAATCAGAGATCAGGTGGTGTAGTTTCACAAGGAGTCCAGTGGGTGGTGCATATTAACCACATCAAGACCCACTTTAAGGAAACACAAAACAGATAGAGATGTGTTTACTTATTATGGATTATAGTTGAAGTAGGCTGGGTGAAATGGTGTGTTTACTTCTTAAAGGAAATGTGTATCTGTCAATCAGACAGCTCTGAGACTTAATGTATGACTCACCAATGGAATGACGTTCAGTACCATCTGTTGTTATCTGGTGTCTCTATCTGGACATCTCTGAAAGCAAAGCCAATAAATCATTATCAGTGGTGGAAAAAGTACTCACATGTTTTTCTTAAGTAAAAGTATCAATAATGCACTGTAGAAATACTCTGTTTCAAATAAAAGTCTGGAATTCAAAATTTACTTGAGTAAAAGTACAAAAGTATTGGTATAAAAATGTACTTAAAGTACCAAAAGTAGAAAGTACTCATTATGCCTAATGTCCCGTTTCACAAGTTCTCAAATGTATAAAATGTATAAAATGTATAAAATCAAATGTATAAAATGCATAAGAATCTTTTTTAAATAGCAGATCTGCGACACATTGTGAGCTTGTAGATCTGCTATTTTCAAATGGCTGAAGTGTATATAGGGCTGAAGTGGTTAATGTATGTCTTGTAATAATAATCAAAATCTACAAAGTTGACCTAACCAGTAACTAAAGTTTTCAAATAATTGTAGTGGAGTAAAAGTACAATATTTGGATCTAAGATGTAGTGGAGTAGAAGTAAAAGTATTGTAAATTGGAAATACTCAAATAAAGTACAAATACCTCAAAATTGTACTCATGTATAGTACTTAAGTAAATGTACTTAGTTACTTTCCACCACTGATCATTATTAAGAGACCAGACATAATTGTTAGAAATGATCTCAATGTGATCTCAATGAATGTACACACATTACATACATTTAAAAGGTAACCGGAACAGTGGACACCAGGTATTTCATGGGCACCTCTTTTTTCCCCCTGGAATACTGGGCACCACTGGGCCGAGTGTTCCGGAACACTGGGCCACTTCCCTCTTAAATGAGAACAGTGGGCACCAGCGGGGCCAAGTGTTCTGCTGTACCCCATGAATTCAAGGCTTCATGGGGTGTGTAATTAATTGAAAATAAGTAATTTTTTGGGAGAACTATAATTTCGAGGCTCTGTGCTTAACTGTAAGCACGGGGTTTCTGGAAGGTGTCATGCCTGTTTCCTGTTCCGGTTCATTTCCCCATAGCTTCATTTGATTGGCTGATTTCATTGGTTCATTTGATTGATTGACAGCTGAGCCAGTATCTATGAGAAAATGAACCTGAACAGGAAATGCTCATTTTAATAAAGGATTTATTAACCTTAATAAAGCATTTAGACCAGGATGCAAAAGGTTAATACTTGCATAGTAAAGGATTTGTTAATAAAACATTTGTTAACCTTCATTAGACATTGTTCTCACTTTAGACCAAGTAGATGAGCTATAGTACTATTCACTTTCAAACCCTTTGGTACCTATAAGCAGTGTCTAAACTGTTAACACTTGTCTTATAACCACTTATAAATGTCATAATCTAACAATAAACAATGATAATATTGAGAATTATATAGCCTTCTTAACACATAATAAGGTCAATAAGCATCTTTTAAGGACTCATAAGCTCCTTATTAACTATGAATTAATGTTTATTATGGTCTTATAATATAACAATAAATGTGTTAACACTGCTATTTTAAACACTTATATAGCCGTATTAACAAATAATATAAATAAGCACATTATAAGTGCCTTGTTAATTAATGCGTATTAGGGTCTAATAATGTAACAATAAGTGTATTAACAATATTATAAATGATTATAAAGCCTATTGTGATAGTAAGGTTAATAACTATATAACTATATAAATAAGGACTTATAAGTATTATAACTGTAGATTAATGGTTGTTTTTAGGATGTTCGTTTACAATTTTACAATTGAGGCATTTAGCAGATGTTCTTAATCCAGAGTGATTTACAGTAAGTAAGGTAAACATGAGGTTATACATCAAATGCATTGAGATAGTCATCTAGGACATTGGTTCTCAAAGTGGGGTCCGGGGACCCCCAGGGGTCCTTGAGGGAGTACCAGGGGGTCCCTGGTACTCCAAAGGCATCTGAGGCATCTGGTATGTCCTCATACCAGATGCCAGATACCAGATGGTAAAGTGGATAAAAAAATAAATATATATTCAACATTTTCAAGATTCTCCAAAAAGGTTAAAAATAGCAGATACATGGCAGATAATAGCGCTTCATGCCTCATTGTGAGCATTCATTCATTCATTCATTCATTCATTCATATTATGAATGGGTAAAGTGGTTAAAATGATTGTGATGCTGTATTAACATAATTTTGCAGAGGACCCCCTAGAACGAAAGAAAGAATGTCTCATGGGTCCATGTGGTTACATTTGTACACTCTTTGTGTACTCTTTGTGATTTATTTATTCTCTAAATTACACTGAGTTATTAAACTCATTTGCAGTGTCGTCAAGTAATACAATACAGTGCAATTCAACAACATCGCTGTTTAAAATCACATTACATCTGGGAATTGGAAAATAAAAGGCATACATGTGAGACATAAAAGTTACAAATAGAAATCAAGACAACATTTTTTCCAAATTCTTACACATTGTGGTGACCTGTTTGCTGCATAGATGTTGAATTATCACATGGACCACACTGGAAACCAGCCTGTTTGTGATTAATCCATTTCACATTTGCATCGTATTGCTGTACTTTTAAATTGTCAATACAATATTCAATCAATCAATCAATCATTAATAAAAAAAAGAAGTAGAAACAACACAAATGAAGCACAGAGTCAGATCTGACAGAATATTTTCTTAGGAGTTGATCATTAAACTGTTGCTCCAAATCAGTGTTCATTTCGTTTGACGGAAAATGTTGGTCGACAACCTTTTTTCACTGATGAAAACTACACAAAAACAAAATACGAACTAAGCTATGATCACTAAAACAATGACTAAATGTATTGACAATTTCGTCAACAAATACAAACTAGAATAAAAATGTTAGTGAGGGACGAGTGAAGAGATTCAGTAGAACTGAGACGAGTCATTTTATGCTTGTTTGCGTGCAGGTGTCACAGTCTGAAAGTAGCTAGTCTGCAACGTGCGTGTATCGGCATAATGACGCCAGCAAGGCCTGCTAAAACACATTTCTGTACACTAAATCAACTGCAGATTTAGTCCACTAAAATCGTATATTTACCCAACTGAAACTAGACTAAAACTAAAAAAACCTGTTCCCCCCCCCCCCCCCCCCACTTCACGAAGCATGTTTGGGCCGTCAATCTGTGTGTGTGTGTGTGTGTGTGTGTGTGTGTGTGTGTGTGTGTGTGTGTGTGTGTGTGTGTGTGCTGAAACATACATAATGGTAAACAACATATAACCTGTTCTCATACTTGAGTCCCCCGCCCCCCAAAGCAGTGTCTCAGTCTCTCTCTCTCTCTCTCTCTCTCTCTCTCTCTACTCCCCGCCCCCCCTCTAAGTACACCTGAAACCACAAATCACAGCAGAGTGACACTAGGCTAGTTGTCACTCAATGGCCCTCATTTATCAACGCGGTGCAGCCCGAATAATGAACGTACGGCGTAATCACCGCACCTTTCGGCATTTATCGATATATCCTGACGTGGGCTTCATCCTACTTTACGCTGAGATCTCACGTCTGGTCGAGACCAGTTGTTGACGTTGGCTGCGCCCGTTTATTCCATTCTAGACCTGCAGAGCAGCATTGTTTGACTGTCCCTGGAGTACCAGGGACATGCCTCTATATGAGAGGCATCTGGACACATATACCCACTCCAAAATGTATATCTACACTAATAAATAATCCCTGTGAAAAATATAACATTTTATAAAGTAATTTAAACAAACTGCTTTAACAGTCATTCGGTTAAGCTTGCAGATCTGCATGGCTGCATTGAAAATAGCAGATCAACAAGCTCACAACAGGTCGCATTGCGACGCGTTGTGAGCTTGTAGATCTGCTATTTTCAGCGCAGCAGTGCTTCTGCGAGAGAATTTTCGGGAGCCCCGACCATCTTTTCACTGACAGTGAGGTCTACAAACTTACAGTAGCTTGTCCTATGTTATGGAGTTATGTCATAGAGAGTTATGTAGGCTACACAACCTGGCTGGGTTAAGGATATAAACCCGACGCTCCAATATTAACGTGGCGGCACGGAATCACTGCATTCCGCCCGAGTCTCATGTACCGCTACGCTACGGACACGGACATGAAAGACAAAGTTGGGCGGGCGCGCACGTGTGTGTGTGTGTGTGTGTGTGTGTGTGTGTGTGTGTGTGTGTGTGTGTGTGTGTGTGTGTGTGTGTGAGAGAGAGAGCGAGAGAGAGAGGCGTGTGCGTGTGCAGCGAGGCCAGCGGGGCAAACTGTTTCTTATTGGCTTTTCATGTCTTTGGTCGTATTCTGGTTCGTCTTCATGTCGTAAAATCGGGGCGTCTTGAGAATATTTAAGGGCGTGTTATTGAAATTCAGCCGTGACATTTATCAACGCTGGGACCAAGTGTACGCTCGGATCAGCTGTGTAGGATGCGTTGATAAATGTGACTTCGACGTTGGTGTACGGCCGAATATATGGAAAAATATATGGCGGTTTATACACTGCGTTGATAAATGAGGGCCACTGTCTTTTAATCATTGCCTTGTCCAACATGGTGGATGAAACACATTCTGAATGGCTGCTATGTCCATATAGAGGGCTTTACATAGCACTATATGCCTATAGAGGGCTTTACATAGCACTATATGCCTATAGAGGGCTTTACATAGCACTATATGCCTATAGAGGGCTTTACATAGCACTATATGCCTATAGAGGGCTTTACATAGCACGCCACCACAGAATAGTTGAGAACAAAGGACATATCTAAACATATTACACCGTCAGTGAGAAACATTCCTGCATGTCAAACCCCCCATGTTTCAACTCTGTACTGAATATCCTGAAATCTATCCACATCTGATGTAGTGTGTGTGTGTGTGTGTGTGTGTGTGTGTGAGCACGCACGCACGCACGCACGCACGCACGCACGCACGCACGCACGCACGCACGCACGCACGCACGCACGCACGCACGCACACACACACACACACACACACACACACACACACACACACACACACACACACACACACACACACACACACACACAGAACACTGACAAGGAATCTAACAAGTTTCATTTCATATCAACAGATAGATACAGGGGTCTGGGGCTCCTCCCCCAGAAACTTAGAGTAGATCCATTCATCTACTGACCTTTAACAGGTCGGGAGCAGTGGTGAAAGTAACTAAGTACATTTACTCAAGTACTGTACTTAAGTACACTTTTGAGGATTTTTTTAACTTTACTGGAGTATTTCCCATTTGCAATACTTTTACTTCTACTCCACTACATCTCAGAGGAAAATATTGTACTTTTACTCCACTACAATTATTTGAAAACTTTAGTTACTAGTTACTTTGCAGACATAAATTATTACATTATAAAACATACATTAACCACTTTAGTCCTATTTTATACCTATAGGCTATTTTAAAATAGCCGATCTACAAGCTGCATTGTGAGCTTGTAGATCTGCTATCTTCAAACATTTCAGTACTTTTACTTTTGGTACTTTAAGTACATTTTGATACCAATACTTTGGTACTTTTACTCAAGGAAATTTTCAACACCAGAATTGTACTTCTTTACGTTCAATGCCATCTGTTGCCAAGCCATATTGTAATACAGTTAATAGGCTCATAGGCTGCTTATAAATCTACAATGAAATGATCAACGGATCGTCACCTGCGCTTGTCGTTCCGTCTTTTGAGTTTAACTCTGTTCAAAACTATTAAATAACCAATGGCGTCATAATGGCTGATTTTACACTTGGTTGCATCCCGAAAATAGCAGAATGCTCTTTCTTTTCTTTTTTTTTCCGTTTCTTGACCCAACCTGCAGGACAGATTTCATATCAATAAATAGAGGCTTGTTTTTTAGATTGTAAATTGAAATAAAACTGCTTTATTTAAATCCAAATAAATATATAAAAAAGAAAATAATTATCAACCCTACTCTAGATCAGTGGTTCTAAACTTTTTCAGGCCGTGACCCCCCAACATAATCATATTTGAACTGGGGACCCCCCACCCTGACAAGCACTTTATTATTGACAAGCATTATTTTGTTTGACTCGGTTCCACAGATACAAATTGTGAAAATAGCAGATCTACAAGCTCACAACGCCACGCCATGCGAGGCGTTGTGAGCTTGTCATTTTTTTGCCTCTTTCTTATATTATTTGACTATTTGGCCAATGTTTGACCAGTTGTTATGGTATAGTTTGTTGATTACTTTTGATGCAGTAATGGTCTTTTTCTTTTCTATCTGCCTTTCTTTTATATTAAAACAGGCAGGCAGGCTAAAATGTCAACGTTTTCCTTTTTGATTTTGATATTTAGTGGGTATCGTCCGAATACGTTGGATGCCGAGAGAGGATTTGCAGAATTCGGCATCAGAGTCATAATTTGGTGTTTATCCCATTACTAGTTCTTGATTGGCAAGTGGGCCCCAGACTCTCTCTCTCTCTCTCTCTCTCTCTCTCTCTGACATGCCCTTTGACACTCACTGACTTTTAATCACTGTCTTGTCACCAGTAGCAATGAGTGAAATTCCACCCCAGGTGCACCAGGACATTCCATGATATTTTAAATACTGTGAGGTGATGAAAGGCTGTGTCAAAAAATGCCATCAATGATTAGGATCTTGAGTTATTCAACACTTTGGACTGTGGCTTTTCAGACAAACTGAACTGGTTCTTTTGTTTGATCGGTATGTTGGAATGCTGAGTGAAGTGTAGTTCCACCAATGTGAGTTGAATTTATTCTTGCTAGACGTGTGTGTGTGTGTGTGTGTGTGTGTGTGTGTGTGTGTGTGTGTGTGTGTGTGTGTGTGTGTGTGTGTGTGTGTGTGTGTGTGTGTGTGTGTGTGTACATGCAAGATACAGCTTCACATGTTGTGTTATGCACATATAACCTTGTATAGAGCTTCTCACTTTATCTGCCCAATATAATGATTCATTCATTCCTTTATTGTTTAAGTCATTTGCTTTTCACATGTACATATATCTCAGCAGCACACACACACACACACACACACACACACACACACACACACACACACACACACACACACACACACACACACACACACACACACACACACGTTTTAACTAGCTACCTAGTTTTGAGGTCGCCTCCATCTGCTGTCATAGATTAAGCTAGAAAGATAATTAAGCTACAGCTGACCGTGCTTAATGGTTGATTAGAGTGGATGACGGTATTTCTTTTGACCACAGCCTCTTTGTTCATAAGATCAGGGGGCCTACACGCCCTGATCAAGAACAGCTTTAGTTTTAGACTGTCGGAAAAGCTATAATAAATGTAGCCTACATTTATTTGGTTATGTTATAGTTTTGAACAGAGTTAAACTCAAAAGACGGAACGACAAGCACAGGTGACAATCCGTTGATCAATTCATTGTAGATTTATAAGCAGCCTATGAGCCTACTATTGACTGTATTACAATGTGGCTTGGCAACAGATGGCATTGAACTAGCCTGGTTCCAGACAAATCTGCCGTTGCAAAATTGCATTGCACTTTAGCCCTATCCACGCAGTGTGTCGTGTGATATTGTCTGGCCACACGAGGCTAGCATTGAACATGAACATGGATTTTGGAGCTGCAATGCTTCCGAGAAGGCCGTGGCGTGAGTAACAACTTTAAATGATGAATGAAATGCTGCGCTGATGTAAATTGTTGTAAAAACGACCCATAACACTCCCTCCCTCTCTCTCCCAACCTCAGCCTGGACCTCCTGTTAAAGGTGGCTCTTTAATTGCTTCAGTCATCAAATCAATAGGTAAGCTTTTTTTATGGATGAAATTGCAAATGATACCCATCATTTTCCATTGCTACTGTATACAGCCTGATAAACTCCCCACATTCACCAGAATACAGGAATGGATCTACTCTAAGGTTCTGTTGGAGGACCCCCATACCCCTATATCTATCTGTTGATATGAAATTAAACTTGTTTCATTCTTTGTCATTCTTATGTTTCTTATGTGCCTGCCTGCCTGCCTGCCTGCCCTCCTGTCTGTCTGTCTGTCTGTCTGTCTGTCTGTCTGTCTGTCTGTCTGCCTACCTGCCTGTCTGTCTGCCTCATCGATGTATGCCTTTACAAAATGTATGTTTTGTATTATTGTATTTAGTATTATTTCTTCGTTTTAGAGCTATACATTTGTGAAGTGAATACATAATGATGTTTAGATGCCTGTCAGATTGTCAGACAATGCTGCTCCACATGAAGAGAACATGTGTAGACAAATCCTACACGCCCTCAGACCAGACGTGAGTTCTGAGCATGCCGTACGCTCAGGTCAAAGTCACGATGGAACCATAAAATGCCGACAATTGCGGTGATCTGGCCGTACGCCCATTATTGTCTCCGCCAGGCCGAAAGGCATGGCGAGAGAGTATGTTTTACTCCCTGTCCGTCCGTCCGTCCGTCCTGTGACTCCTGTCCGTCCGTTACCAGCTAATCTCTGGCACCGTTGGCCCGGCCGCTGCGAAACTGAGCACGCACACTCCCTGGATGCCAAGTCAGAACCTCTGGCCCAAATCTTTCAGATTGGCCTGTTATAGCGCCACCAGTAGGCCGATATGTGCAAAACACATTTATTGATACTACTCCTACAGATTTTGTCCAAACATCACACAAATCGGTACACAGTATCTCTATAGTCATGTGATCAACACGGATTTATCCGATTTCCCATATTCCATCCTGATTGCCTAAGATTGGCTTCCAAAGTTTGCAGGATTGGTCTGTTTGCCTCAAATCATGAACGCAGCTTGCGATTTCCGTGAAATTTCACACGCACATTTCTATTAGGCCGAGGAAGAAATGCCACCCTTTTCACATTGGCCTGTTATAGCGCCACCAGTAGATCTAATTTAACAAAACACATTTTTGGAACAAAATGCCTCAAATCATGAATGCAGTGTCCGATTGCAGTGAAAAGCCCTTGAACAAATGGGACCCTTTTCACATTGGCCTATTATAGCGCCACCAGGAGGCCACAATAACGTACCTGACCTGGCGGAGACCTGTGCTCCGAGGAGCACTTTTTCTAGTTTGGTCTGCACCACTTTGAGCCAGTATCTCTATGGGCATGTGAATGATGTGATCAAGACGGATTTGTCCAAGTTTTCATATTCCATCCTGATTGACAAAGATTGAATTGGCATTGGGCACATTGGGCAAGGGGAGTCACAATAGGGCAAGACATGAGGGCATAAATGACAGGGAAGAGGGTCAGGTCACACAGGGCATGGGGCAGAGGCCATGATCATGACAGAGAGAAGCTGTTAAAATCCCTTTGGGTCAAGGAGAATGGGGCGTGGTGTAGTTTTAATTGTTGGTGGAATGAAGAGAAGTTGAAAACATAACAGAAAAAGCTGCTGTAGAATGAATATTGTGAATGTTGTTGTCCATCCAGATGCATTATTCAGAGCTTCAGCATGTCACATAAGCTGCTATAAAATGTCTCCTGAAATGTTTCCACTTTGTTGGGAAGAAAGGTTTAGAAACACATAATGTGACATTAGCATCCTGGACTGAAAACAAGTCTGATTACATTTAGTTTAACTACCATTTCAGTGACACAGATCATTGTTAAGAGGAAACGTGAGCGGTGTTGAATTTTACAGCACATTTAGACTCTAGTTTTAGTCTTTAGAATAAAATGTCATTTAGTTTTAGTCATATTTCAGTCATCTGAAATGTTTTCGTCTAGTGTCAATCGACTAAATATCATATGATTTCAGTCGACTAAATCTACAGCTGATTTAGTTGACTAAAATGTGTTGTGGCGGTGCCTTGATGGTGTCGTAATGGCTGATTTTACACTTGGTTGCATGCTGAAAATAGCCGATCTACAAGCTCACAACGCATCGCAGCGCAACACGTTGTGAGCTTGTAGATCTGCTATTTTCAGAGCGCAACACCCGAGCACAACCAAACATAAAACGACTTGTCTTTTAGTTCTACTGGATCTCGTCTCCACTAGTCCCTCTCTAACATTTTAGTCTTTTTATTTGTTGACAAAATTGTCAATATTTTTCGTCATAGTTTTAGTCGCCGAAATCAACACTGTGTGACAGTAAGCAAAATGAATGCATTCCATCTGGAGTTGAATATGCATTCATAAAACCATGTCAGGTATTAATACTTTGCTGTTCCAGAGACGTGTGTCGTCTGAGTAGCTTTTTACCATTGTTTTAACTTGATCCTTTTTCAATGTTTCCTTCTGCTACTGCTTATTCTTTATATATTGTATATGCTTCTGCTACTGCTTATTCTTTATAGATTGTATATGCTTCTGCTACTGCTTATTCTTTATATATTGTATATGCTTCTGCTACTGCTTATTCTTTATATATTGTATATGCTTCTGCTACTGCTTATTCTTTATATATTGTATATGCTTCTGCTACTGCTTATTCTTTATAGATTGTATATCCTTCTGCTACTGCTTATTATTTATATATTGTATATGCTTCTGCTACTGCTTATTCTTTATAGATTGTATATGCTTCTGCTACTGCTTATTCTTTATAGATTGTATATGCTTCTGCTACTGCTTATTCTTTATATATTGTATATGCTTCTGCTACTGCTTATTCTTTATAGACAGTGGTGTGCCCATTTTAACCACATGAACCCCAGTCCCTATTCTGGTCATGTTATAATAGGCCAACATTGTGTGAAAATAGGCCAACATTTTGCCAAATATACAATCTCACAACATATCACAATGCAACGTGTTGTGATCTTGTAGATGAGCTATTTACAACAAAGAGATTTGGGATTAGTATAGACCCCTGGAGGACTAGAGAATGTATGTAGGCTTTAATTGGTTAAGGTGTGTTTTCTTTGTTTCTCTCTGTTGCTGCTCTTGTTCATCAATTCAATGTTCTTTCCTGAGTGTGGTGTTTGCTCTCTTAAGCACCTACACCTGTGAGAGTGGTGAGGCATTCTGGGATATGTAGTGGTGTGGGATGGCGGCCATGTTGTGATGTAACGGGGGGTTACATCCGATGTAACCCGGGTTCTCTGAGTGGAGAGACTGGCTCTCCACTACATATTATTCAATATGTACGGGAACTGACCCCCAGGGGCAGTGCTCGTGGATACTCTTTAAGACACATCACTCATGGTGGCCCTGCCCTGATCTGTGATCAGTGGGGTATTTAAGTCCCACCCAGGCAGAGCCACTTCGATTAACTTTGATTGACACGAATTTCGGAGCGGCTCAAGCGTGGAGAGCCAGTCTCTCCACTCAGACAACCCGGGTTACATCGGATGTAACCCCCCGTTCTCTATCGTGGTCGAGACTGGCTCTCCACTACATATTATTCAATATGTACGGGAACACTCTAAGACACACCGCGAGGAAATAAGCAGACCCAGCTGCCCCCGCGGCAGCCCGAAGCAGTTTAAGTATCAGAGCCCAAGGCGTGCTCCAAAATCCTGCCATCCAACGAAGTAGGTAATACTCGTGGCCTAGGCGCAAGACGCTACCTAGGCCCAGCTGGCCCCGCCAGACGCTAAGGCCAGTCAAAAAAAGAAGGCTCGTGGCCTAGGCGCAAGACGCTACCTAGGCCCAGCCGGCCCCGCCAGACGCTAAGGCCGGTCAAGAAAGGCTTGTGGTCTAGGCGCAAGACGCAACCTAGGCCCAGCTGGCGTCCGGCCAGTCAACTGATTAGCCACCTAGCCCGCAAGTCGCAGGGCTAGATTCCCATGCACGACATCACTCCGAGCCCGGGCCCGTCCTGCGGGAGCCGGGGTCTCGGAGGCACGGTGAGTATGACCTGCTCTACTGCCTGGAGCCGAGCACTCGCTCCGTGAATGGGGTGCTGGCTGCCACGTTCATGCAGTAGAGCCTGGTGAATGTGGATGGCGCCGACCAGGAGGCCGCCGTACAAATCTCGGACAACGAGGCACCTCGCCACAGAGCCCATGAGGTAGCAAGGCCTCGTGTCGATTGTGCCCGTACTCCTGACGGGACTGGCTTGCCTGCCTGTCTGTACGCCTCTTGGATTGTTTCCACCACCCAGTGAGAGAGCCTAGTCTTCGAGAGTGGTTCCCCAAGGCGGCTATGCCTATAACAGACAAAGAGATGGTCCGTTGTCCTGTGGGCCTGTGTCCGCTGACAGTAGGTCCTCAAGGCCCTGACAGGGCACAATAAAGACTGCCCGCTCGGCCCTGCCTCACCGCTTCCCTGCGGAGGGTTGAAGGGGAGCAGCTCAAAGGACTGACCGGCTCGGGACTCAGACCAGACCTTAGGGTGGAATGCAGGGTTGGGCTGCAGCACCACCCCCGCATCGTCCGGCAAGAAGCGGCAGCACTCCTCGTGCACCGACAGGGCATGCAGCTCTCCTATTCTTTTCGCGGTCACCATCGCCAATAAGAAAGCTGTCTTGACGGAGAGCCACTGCAGCCCTACTGTTTCCAGTGGCTCGAATGGCCCGTGCCGCAAGGCCGACAGTACCACTGTCGGATCCCAAGGGGGGGCTGCCGGCCTACCCTGCAAGGGATGGGCCCTACGCGCCCCCCTAAGAAACTGATCAATAAGGTTTCCGTGGTCCAACGCGGCTTACCTTTATGGCTGCCACCATTCCCCTCACCGTCATAGGAGACCTGCCTGCCTCCAACATTCCCTGGAGAAACTGGAGGATGTCCTGGGCCCCACAAGAGAGGGAATCCAACTCTCTCGCATCGCACCAAGAACGGAACGTTGCCCATCGATAGGCATGCGCTGTCCTTGTCGATGGAGCCCGGGCTGCCAGCAAGGTAGCCACTACTGACGGGGGCAACCCCATGGCTAGAAACTCGGCCCTCTCAGGGGCCAAGCCCAGAGCCTGAGTCCCTGGGGAAAGGGATGAAAGAGAGTCCCGTGGGCTTGAGACAGGAGGTCCCTGCGCACCGGGAGCTCCCATGGCTGACCTCGGAGAAGGGGTGCGATCGTAGGAGGACAAGGCGGTCTCTCGATACCCGCTGGAAGCGTAGAAGCGCCTGGTATATCGCCCGCCGTTCCGGGAGGTTGATGTGCTGCGTCAACCGCTGTGCCTGCCGGTCCCCTGTGAAGGTGACAGACCGTATCCGTGGGGGCGGACGCAGGAACTGCAGCCAGTACCCCTGGGTCATGGTGGAGACCACCCAGGGGTCCGCCCCAATCGTCCCCCAGAACAACCTCTGTTCCAGGGAACGGCAAGTGGGGGCTGAGCCCCCCCACTGTCAGGACCGAGACGGAGACTTGCGGGGCCTACGGCCCCGGCCCCGTCCCGAGCGCTGGCCGCGCCCGGCCCTACCCTGCCGAGAGGCGTCTAGCTGGACCCTTAGGTCATCTGGAGCTGCATAAACTGGCTGGGGTGGTGAAGACCGAGGTGCCGCGGAGCCACGGAGGACCCTTGACACCTCCTGGGCACACCGGCGGGCCTCCTGAGCCTGCTGGAGCATTGTTGTCGCCGTTTGCCCGAACATGGCCGATGGCACCACTGGCAACCTAAGCAGACAGTTCCGATCTTCCGTCTGTAGCTGCGACTGGGACAGCCAGAGGTGGCGCCTCGCCACCCAAAGCGAGGCCAGGGCCTTGCCCGACGCCATCGCCTGCTCCTTCGCCAGCTTCGCCAAGATTGAAGACACTTGCTTTAGCTCAGCAGCCAGGCCTGGGGCTCCACTGTCCAGCTGGCCGACCAGACGGCGCTGGTACAGGGCCAGGATAGCCCCTGTGTTAACCAGCTGGCCCTGGACTGCCAAGGCTCCGTATATCCTGGTAAGCATGGAGTCCATAGCCCTTGTGTTCCTGCTTGGGCAGCTGGGCTTCCCCAGAACCGATGTGGAGGGGGTGACCAATGCCCCTAAGGCCTGATCCATGGGAGGAGGCGGGCCACAGCCCATCCTCTCCCGACCCTCCACGCACGCCAGCCGTCTAGCCAGACCCGACCAACGCGGGAGGCTAGTCGGTGACTCAAACTGCTGGAGTACCAGGTCCTCCACATCAGAGAGTAACGGTGTGGTGGGGTGACGCGGCTGGCCCCCCGCTTCGTCGTCGAACCGGGAGGTCCGCCGTGTTTGCTCTGCCGGCGGCTCCATGTCCAACGCCCGAGCCGCCCGAGCGACGAGCTCGTGAACCGAGGCGGGGAGCTGCTCTAGCTCCTCCTCCGCCTGTGCTCCATCGCCACCCTCCTGACCGGGGGGGAGGTCTTCCTCCTCGGAGTCGAACTCCAGGACGTCGACGTCCTCCTCCTCTGACGCCCCCTCTAGAAACGCCTCCTGCTGTCCTACCGCCAAGGTGGCAGCGGGGCGCTGCGGGGGGGGGCGGGGCTGTTATTGTGGCCACAGGAGCTGGCATAGGCAACTGGTCGCCCCCAACTGCACTCTTACGCCGTTTGGCCGGATGCAGCTGCCCTAAGGCAGTGTTCAAGGGTTGGAGAGAAAATGACCGAGCCCTGGCCTCTCGCAGGATAAAGCAATTCATGCACGCAGAGGGGTCCATACTGCCCGTGCGTGCATGCTCCATCCCCAAGCAAAGCATACATCTATCGTGGCCGTCCTCCACGGGCATCTTTATCCCACAGCCCAGACAGACGTGGGGCGCTGGGCTGGCCATGTTTGCTATATTATTCAGGCTATGTATGCAAATCTATATACCTAAATTATATATAAAAGGTATATATTCGTAGACGTATGTATTTGTATATCTAATACTCATATACTCAATACCCGAATATTGTATACTCGACTGGGTCAGCCTCGCTCGGGTTCTACCTCGGTACCGCGCCCAAACCCGCAACCGCCCTGGTCCGCCCCCTGACTGGGTCAGGCTCGGAACCAGGCTGCCGCCGTGGCTATGGCGCTGCCGGCGATTTAAGCGTTCGGCCGACAGACAGCTTCCCACTTGAGTCACTCGAGCAGAACAGCAGCCGCCCTGGTCCGCCCTCCGACTAGGTCAGACTCGGAACCAGGCTGCAGCCACGGCACTGGCGCTGCCAGCGATCGAAGCATTCGGCCGACAGACGGCTTCCCACTTGATCACTCGAGCAGAACAGCAGCCGCCCTGGTCCGCCCTCCGACTAAGTCAGATTCGGAACCAGGGTGCACGCCGCGCCAGGAATAATATGGAATAAACTTGTGTTGGTGTAAATATGGCAGCGAAGCGTCCCGAGAGGAGCCTCGCAAGACCTGCTCTCTACCCAAAGTAAGTGGACCACGCCGCCAAACACCCGTTCTGTATACTGTATGTCTTAAGCTGAGCCCACAAGCGTCTGCACTCGTGGAAATCAAAGAGTCGAAGTGGCTCTGCCTGGGTGGGACTTAAATACCCCACTGATCACAGATCATATATAAAACACATAGACCAATAGCTTGGCACAACAGTGTAACTTTAATTATAGGCTTTCTGGTAGCCTCAGTTTTGCATTCTGTGCTACACCAGATCAGGTTGGTGTGGAGGATTCAAATATGAAGATATTGTAGATTTGAATCAAACCCAAATGGGAGCAACTGGTGCTCAAGACAATTAGACAGTTTTGCCCCTCCCTTCTAACCACTTGAACCCCAGCATCCCTATTCTATTCATGTCATTATAGGCAACAGTCTGCGAAAATATGCAAGAACTTGTAACATGTTGAGAGTTTGCAGAACAGTTATTTTCAGCAAAGAGATTTAGGAGAAAATGAGGGGCCAAGTATAGAACCCTGGGGGACTCCAGTGAAATGATAAATGTAACATTTACAATGTGCATTACATTCATTCATTCACACACTGACAGCAGAGGAGCCCATGTAAGGCTCCAACCTGCTCCTCAGGAGCAGTTAGGGGTTCAGTGTCTTGCTCAAGGACACTTTGACACTATCACAGGGGGAGCCGGGGATCGAACCGGGAAGCTTCCGGTTCCCAAGCGACCACTTTACCTCCTGAGCCACTGCCGCGCCCATGTGTTGTGTAGGATTTAAATGGTTAAGGTGTGTCTTCTTAGTGTGTGTTTTTACATTTCAGCAGCTCTAAAGAATAGCTGATCTACAAGCTCACAACATCTCGCATGCACGATGCATTTTAAACTTGTAGATCAGCTAATTTCATTAAGTCAAGCTACACCATCGTATGACGGAGCATAAATGACACGTCAGTTAATATGTTAACAGCTGTGTGTATAGTGTGTAGCTATGTGTGTGTTGTTGATCCTGTGTGGATGTATAATCCTCTTATGGCTACATGGAGCGAGTTACATCATGGCAACTAAATAACCCAAACCTCTACCAAAGTGGTCTTGCCCTTTAACTGACTTTTTGGGGGGAACTTTTCACACTAATGAGTCTGACTCCCAAACCCACATGGAGAAACTGGTGTTCAACACATGAAGACAGTTTTGTGCCCATTTTAACCACATGAACCCCAGTCCCTATCCTGCCCATGTTATAATAGGCCAACATTATAGGCCAACACACACACACACACACACACACACACACACACACACACACACACACACACACACACACACACACGGAGGAAGAAACCATGCAAGACACCAACCTGCTCATCAGAGCAATTAGAGGTTCAGCGTCTTGCTCAAGGACACTTCCACACTAACTCTGGGGGAGCCCCCCAGCCCGGGATCAAACTGGGAACCTTGTGGTTTCCAGTTCACTCTACCCGGCCCACTCTACCCCTGAGCCACTGCCCCCCCTATTAGTCATCTAGAGAGACTTACAATGAGCAATATAAACACATACATCAAATGCAGAGAGACAGTGTAGTGACTCAGTCAACTAGGATCACAGGTAACCTAGCATCAATCTAACCAATATACTATCAAAACATTATCTGGAGATTGAAAATATAGGATATCAGGTCAACAATAAACCTATTAAACCATTTAACATGGTGTCATGATAAAATACTGTATCACTAATACAATGACTGATGAACTCATGGAACATGATGAATAGATACAAACATCAAATCCATATAAAACACATAGACCAATGTCCAAAGACATAGACCAATAGCTTGGCACAACAGTGTAACTTTAATTATAGGCTTTCTGGTAGCCTCAGTTTTGCATTCTGTGCTACACCAGATCAGCTTGGTGTGGATGATTCAAATATGAAGATATTGTAGATTTGAATCAAACCCAAATGGAGCAACTGGTGCTCAAGACAATTAGACAATTTTGCCCCTCCCTTCTAACCACTTGAACCCCAGCATCCCTATTCTATTCATGTCATTATAGGCAATAGTATGAGAAAATAGGCAAACATTTGCCTAAAATAGCTGATCTACAATCTCACAACATGTCATGTTGTAACATGTTGAGAGTTTGTAGATCAGTTATTTTCAGCAAAGGGATTTGGGAGAAAATGAGGGGCTAAGTATAGACCCCTGGGGGACTCCAGTGAAATGATAAAAGGAACATTTACAATGTGCATTACATTCATCCATTCACACACTGACAGCAGAGGAGCCCATGTAAGGCTCCAACCTGCTCCTCAGGAGCAGTTAGGGGTTCAGTGTCTTGCTCAAGGACACTTTGACACTATCACAGGGGGAGCCGGGGATCGAACCGGGAAGCTTCCGTTTCCCAAGCGACAACTTTACCTCCTGAGCACAATGATGTCTTACATTCATGGTCATAATGTACCATGTAATACACATAATGTACTAATCACTAATCAATGTAGCATTTGAACTGGTGTGTGGGAAGGACTGGCCATCAGCAATGTTGGAATTTTTACTTTGGGTTTTGGATAGATGAAGAAAATAAACTCTGTAGTAAACTGAGGCGTGTCATAAGCCTTAATTTCACACAGTGTGTCCAACAATATCCATTTATAGAGTTTTGAACCACACTGTCTGTCTGTCTGTCTGTCTGTCTGTCTGTCTGTCTGTCTGTCTGTCTGTCTCTGTGTGCGGACGCAAGTGTGTGGTAGATGGATGCTACAGTCCATACCACATCAGCTTACTGTAAATGTGGATGATTAAAAGTGAAGATATTGAAGATTTATAGAGCAAGACCAGTTTGGTAGAGGTTTGGGTTGTGTAGTTACCTTGCCATGGTGTAACTGCAAAGGTGGACGAGAAATCAAAAAGAATTTCTCCATTGATCAGAAATTGTCAATTAATAATGTGCTCCTCATTGACTTACATCGTACGGTGGAACAGCTCCCAAAGTTACTCTTTTACCTACAGTATGTCAACTTCAATTTGACTATTTGAAGATCCGGATCCCGATCTACGGATCCAGTCCGGGTTTTCTTCTTAATAAAAATAGTGAAATCAACAGTAAGTTGTCATTTTTATAATTAAAAAAACTGTACTGGGTTTGGTGATGTTCTATATTGTCTGAATCAACTTTGTGTTCGTTTCTGTGCTAAAAGAGTGACTTTGAGAGCTGTTTTACCGTACAATGTAAGTCAATGAGGCACATATTTTGAATTATCAATTTCTAATCAATGGAGCATTTTTTTTTTCTCGTCCACCTTTGGAGTTACATCATGGCAAGGTAACTACACAACCCAAACCTCTACCAAAGTGGTCTTGCCCTTTAACTGACTTTAAAAAAAAAAAATCACTCTAATGAGTCTGACTCCCAAACCCACATGGAGCAACTGGTGTTCAACACATATAGACATTTTGTGCCCATTTTAACCACATGAACCCCAGTCCCTGTTCTGCCCATTATAATACACACACACACACACACACACACACACACACACACACACACACACACACACACACACACACACACACACACACACACACACACACACACACACACACACACACACACACACACACACGTGTGGGTTGTGTCCAAACAATATACTATCAAAAAATGATACATTGTACATTGCAACTATAGGATAACAGGTGAACAATGAACCTGTACTATAGCATCTAAACCATTTAATATGGTGGCAAGGATAAAATACTCATGAATACAATGATTGATGTACTCATGGAACATTATGAATAGTATATACAAACATCAAATCCACATAAAATACGTAAATAGGCAGAAATTATCCCAGAGATTTGGGAGAAAATTACCCATACACAACTACATCCCATAAATATGATACAGTAGTTAGCCTACAGTACTCACAAACAATGAGAGTGTGTTGCTCTTATAAGGAGGATGCTGGCTAAAGCACATCATTACACTGGCAGTAAGATACCCTACTCTGTGGAGATCATCTCCACTGGAGATGATGTATTGGACAGGACCTATTGCAAACCTGGACATGAGCAGTAGAGGACTATTATGAAAGGGTGAAGTATAAACATGATTATAAGCAGAAATTAGTCTGCATGCAATCAGAACTTAATTACAAAAATAGCAGATCTACAAGGACACTCCACATCACAATGACACTGACTTGTGAGTGTGTATATAGTTAGTTATCCTAAAATGGGAGCATAAATAATTGGTCAACCCGCCAATTACCGTAATGATCCTAAAACGGGGGGCAAAAACAATAAACATATATATCATTTTGTTTTTGGGGACCACCGGCCCATTACTGGTCGGCCCAACGGGCATATGCCCGCTGTGTCAAACGGCCAGTCCGCCGCTAGTCATTCATGTCAATAACACAGCATCAAACATCTTACTGAAACCTGAAGGAACAGACTAATGATTCACTTTGAAGACGTCACAAGAAACAAACCATCATGATACCATTTCACTATTACTTTGTTTCAAGCCTGATTAATACTTTGTCAAATGACAGTGGCACAATGCGTTGAAAATAACTGATCTACAAGTTCACAAAGCGTAGCATGCACAACTGACTTTTTAAACTTGTAGATCAGCTATTTTTGGCAAGCGACACCATCGTTTGATGGAGCATGACTTAAGCATTAGTTAAAATGCTTTTGCAGTTTATTGTGTGAATATACAATGTTGATGTAGGCTACAGGTAAATGTAATGTGTGAATATACACTGTTGATGTAGGCTACAGGTAAATGTAATGTGTGAATATACACTGTTGATGTAGGCTACAGGTAAATGTAATGTGTGAATATACACTGTTGATGTAGGCTACAGGTAAATGCGATGTGTGAATATACACTGTTGATGTAGGATACAGGTAAATGTGATGTGTGAATATACACTGTTGATGTAGGCTACAGGTAAATGTGATGTGTGAATATACACTGTTGATGTAGGCTACAGGTAAATGTGATGTGTGAATATACACTGTTGATGTAGGCTACAGGTAAATGTGATGTGCATTGATCCTGTTGATGGGTCCGTTGTCTCATAATCCACCTATGGCTACAATAAATCAACCTTAATCACACGGTATCATGTCATCACATGACTTCATTCACTATCATGGTACTGTACTCCATGTGTGCCGTTTTTACAGTTGAAATATAGCTTGCGATAAAAGGTTGAGTTAAATGTTGTGTTTCAGTCCTGGGGAGGTGCATGCGGCTGATTTGTTCATAGACCAACACGGGAACAACACATTTCACGCTCACTTTTGAGACAGTGCCTCCAGTCGAGGTCCGTTAGAACGATGTACTGCAGCTGCCAATGTATTCCCTATGAGAGGATATGAGAGTTAGCCTACTTTTTAAATGATCCTACATTAACTGGAGACGATATTGATTTAAATAAAAAATATGTTTCCAAATGTATGGAGTGTCTTTGTCAACATATCTTCTTGTTTTCTTAATAGTTGATGTGTCTCACATTTAATTTGCCACTTTTATGGGTTACCCATAATGTTAACACAGCAGAGGGCAGACTGCAGACAGACACAGTAGTCGCATTTCAGTGACGTCGCTGTCTTTACGAGCGCCGAGCGTCCACTCTGAGGTGGGGAATTCTCATCCCAATCCCGACTGACTTTGTTCAAATTGCTATATTTTGAACATCTCATAGGCTTATATTAATTTTCTACCCACCACGGAGCTCAGACGGTATGTGACAAATTAATACCGTTGTTGTATTAACTTGCCTGAATGTAAGTTGGGGAAATAACCCAACTAAATGGAGGAGTGACATATCCCGACATTTTCAACTACTTAGTGAATACTCCAGGTTAGTATTAATATACAAATAGTCTTTCAAGATGCTGTTTGGATAATTGTCCCAAATAAATAGCCTATAAAAATGATGCATGTGAGACACAAATTTATCTGGGTATTGAAAACCTCAAGGGATGCGTCCGTGACGTATATACCATGCGACCACTTAAACCTTAGATAATTAAAAAAACTGTACTGGGTTTGGTGATGTTCTATATTGTCTGAATCAACTTTGTTTGTGTTCGTTTATGTGCTAAAAGAGTGACTTTGAGAGCTGTTTTACCGTACAATGTAAGTCAATGAAACAAACGCATATTTTGAATTATCAATTTCTAAGCAATGGAGCAATTATTTTTGATTTCTCGTCCATCTTTGGAGTTACATCATGGCAAGGTAACTAAACAACCTAAACCTCTACCAAAGTGGTCTTGCCCTTTAACTGAAACTGAAAAAAAAAAACTTTCGCACTAATGACTCTGACTCCCAAACCCACATCGAGCAACTGGTGTTCAACACATAGAGACATTTTGTGTCCATTTTAACCACATGAACCCCAGTCCCTGTTCTGCCCATGTTATAATGCATGCACGCAGGCACGCACTCGCGAGCACACGCACACACGCACGCCCGCCCGCCCGCCCGCCCGCCCGCCCGCCCGCGCACGCACGCACGCACGCACGCACGCACGCACGCACGCACGCACGCACGCACGCACGCACGCACGCACGCACGCACACACACACACACACACACACACACACACACACACACACACACACACACACACACACACACACACAAAGACCACTTTGGTACAGGTTTGGGTTGTGTCCAAACAATATACTATCAAAAAATGATACATTGCAACTATAGGATAACAGGTGAACAATGAACCTGTACTATAGCATCTAAACCATTTAATATGGTGTCATGAATAAAATACTGTATCATGAATACAATGATTGATGTACTCATGGAACATTATGAATAGTATATACAAACATCAAATCCACATAAAATACATCATAAGTAGGCAAATAGGCAAAGATTATCCCAGAGATTTGGGAGAAAATTACCCATATACAACTACACAGCCCATAAATATGATAGCCTACAGTAGTTAGCCTACAGTACTCACAAACGATGAGAGTGTGTTGCTCTTATAAGGAGGATGCTGGCTAGCTAAGTGACCAGGCCAGTTCTGACACCACAAACCAGTTTAAAACTCTACAGCAGAGAAATCACAGATCAGGTGTAGTTTCACAATAAGTCCACTAGATGATGCACATAAACCACATACACTGACAGCAGAGGAGCCCATGTAAGGCTCCAACCTGCTCCTCAGGAGCAGTTTGGGGATCAGTGTCTTGCTCAAGGACACTTTGACACTATCACAGGGGGAGTCGGGGATCGAACCGGGAACCTTCTGTTTCACAAGAGACCATTTTACCTCCTGAGCCACTGTGTTGTGTAGGGTTTAATTGGTTAAGGTGTATCTTCTTAGTGTGTGTTCTACATTTCAGCAGCTCTAAAAAATAGCTGATCTACAAGCTTGTCATGTATATTTCTCGCCAAAGGCAGGGCTGCACTGGGACATATATTCTGCCATGACATTTTGGTCCAGACCTGCCCACCACAACCGGCGTACATATACTCTACCGCCCCACTCCGTCGAGGCACATACAAACAAACACACATGCCCTTAATACCACCACTTTTACTGAAAAGCATCCCTCCATGTTCTGGAGCCTTGAGTAAAATAAATGAGAACTACATGACCCATACACAACTACACAACCCATAAATATGATACAGTAGTTAGCCTACAGTACTCACAAACAATGAGAGTGTGTTGCTCTTATAAGGAGGATGCTGGCTAAAGCACATCATTACACTGGCAGTAAGATACCCTACTCTGTGGAGATCATCTCCACTGGAGATGATGTATTGGACAGGACCTATTGCAAACCTGGACATGAGCAGTAGAGGACTATTATGAAAGGGTGAAGTATGAACATGATTACATGCAGAAATTAGTCTGCATGCAATCAGAACTTAATTACTTAATTGCAAAAATAGCAGATCTACAAGGACACTCCACGTCACAATGACACTGACTTGTGAGTGTGTAGATAGTTAACTATCTTAAAATGGGAGCACAAATAATTGGTCAGCGCAACCTGCCAACTACCGTAATGATCCTAAAACTGAGGGGCAAAAACTATTATGGTCGGCCCATTATGGTCGGCCCACCAGGCATATGCCCGCTGTGTGAACCGGCCAGTCCGCCGCTGGCCAAAGGGCAGATGGTGCACCTAAACCACATACGCAGGACCACCTGGTGCGCCAGGTACCTACAGTATGGAGATAAAATGAGGGGCCCGGTATAGACCCCTGGGGGACTCCAGTGAAATGATAAATGGAACATTTACAATGTGCATTACATTCATCCATTCACACACTGACAGCAGAGGAGCCCATGTAAGGCTCCAACCTGCTCCTCAGGAGCAGTTAGGGGTTCAGTGTCTTGCTCAAGGACACTTTGACACTATCACAGGGGGAGCCGGGGATCAAACCGGGAAGCTTCCATTTCCCAGGCGACCACTTTACCTCCTGAGCCACTGCCGCGCCCATGTGTTGTGTAGTCTGTCTGTCTCTGTGTGCGTACACAAGTGTGTGGTAGATGGATGCTACAGTCCATACCACATCAGCTTACTGTAAATGTAGATGATTAAAAGTGAAAATGTTGAAGATTTAAAGAGCAAGACCAGTTTGGTAGAGGTTTGGGTTGTGTAGTTTCTTGTCCGCCTTTGGAGTTACATCATGGCAAGGTAACTACAACTCAAACAAAGGTAAACCTCTAACAAAGTGGTCTTGCCCTTTTTTCCCCTACTTTTCACACTAATGAGTCTGACTCCCAAACCCACATGGAGAAACTGGTGTTCAGCACATAAAGACAGTTTAGTGCCCATTGTAACCACATGAACCCCAGTCCCTGTTCTGCCCATGTTATAATAGGCCAAAATTCAGGGAAATAGTAATATTTAGTAATAATACAATCTCACAACATATCACGATACAACGTGTTGTAGATGAGCTATTTACGACAAAGAGATTTGGAAAAAAATGAGAGGGTCTAGTATAGACCCCTGGAGGGCTCAAACCTGAGGCAAAACCACTCTGGTAGAGGTTTGGGTTGTGTAGTTACCTTGCCATGATGTAACTCTTAAGGTGGACAAGAGATCAAAACATTATTGCTCCATTAATTAGTAATTGATCATTCAAAATGTGCTCCTCATTGACTTACATTGTATGGTAAAACAGCTCTCAAAGTCACTCTTTTAGCACATAAACAAACTCAAACAAAGCTGATTCAAACAATATAGAACATCACCAAACCTAGTGCTGTTTTATTTATTTATAAAAATGTAAACTTCCTGTTAATCTTTCTATTTTTATTAGGAAGAAAACACAAACTGGATCCGTGCATCCGTATCTTCTTTTGCTGGATGGACTAAAATAGTGACTTTGAGAGATATTTCACCATACAATGTAAGTCAATGAGGAGCATATTTTGAATTATCAATTTCTAATCAGTGGACCAACCATTCATTTTTGATTTCTTGCCCACCTTTGGAGTTACATCATGGCAAGGTAACCACACAACCCAAACCTCTACCAGTAGTCTAGCCCTTCAGACAGCTCTGACACTTCATGCAGAGAAGAAATAAATCAATGTTACTGAATGTACGTACAATGTTTTTACAAAATAATCACCATTATCTTAATTATTTCTGACATTCATACAGTCATAATATACAATATACTGTAATACCACACACTGTAATGCATTCATCCAACATGTGTAATATTACCTGGTGAATTCACATCCAGATCAAGTCAACGTTGATCTGCATCTGCAAAGAAGACAATGTTTCTTCACATTAATCAGTATATTGTACAACAATATGACACCTGGTGAGGCTGTGCATAGATTTATTAATATACGTCTCATATTCTTTATTTTGTCTATAAAAAGACTCAGTCCTGACTTAATATAACAATGATTTGTGAATGTGATTGTTAGAGTGTATGATGTTAAATATGTTTTATGACAGTACATACAGTAGAACACTCTTTAAGCCAGTGTGACATTAACATGTGTGAGACATCACATACCTGCTTACATATTCATGAGCACAAAGCACATGTGATAGGTGGAGACAGTACTGTGGGCGGGTCTGGAGGTGGCTGGAACTATAGACATCCAATCAGGACGTCAGGAAGTTCACCTGTTGACAACCTCTGTATCACACAAACACACACGCACACGCACACACACACACATACACGCACACGCACACACACACACACATACACACACACACACACACACACACACACACACACACACACACACACACACACACACACACACACACACACACACACACACACACACACGTTTTTATTAACATACTTTTGATTTTCTTTCCATAACCCTAAAGCCTTAAATAGACTATCTACAAGCTCAAAACACGTCGTGCTGCGACATATTGTGAGCTTGTAGATCATTTATTTTCGATGCACAAAACCAGCACGCAACTAAGTGAAAGTCAGGCATAACTCCAACATCAGCCACTAATCCTAAACTCACAATGACTAATCCTACCTTAAAACAAGCATTTAAATTGTACCAGGAAAATCACAACATCCACTTCTCTAATTTACTATTCTTTTGGGGACATTTGGCCCTCATAAGTATAGTAACACAAGCGCCGTACGGACACACACACACAAACACACGCGGTACATTTTAGGCATTTGGCAGACTCTCTCTATAAATATGCAAAATGGTGCTTTATAGTTCACCTGCTGACAACCTGTATCCCACACACACACACACACACACACACACACACACACACACACACACACAGCGATGGTGGAGGAAACCATGCAAGACACCAACCTGCTCATCAGAGCAATTAGAGGTTCAGTGTCTTGCTCAAGGACACTTCCACACTAACTCTGGGGGAGCCCCCCAGCCCGGGATCAAACTGGGAACCTTGCGGTTTCCAGTTCACTCTACCCGGCCCACTCTACCCCTGAGCTACTGCCCCCCCTATTAGTCATCTAGAGAGACTTACAATGAGCAATATAAACACATACATCAAATGCAGAGAGACAGTGTAGTGACTCAGTCAACTAGGATCACAGGTAACCTAGCATCAATCTAAACAATATACTATCAAAACATTATCTGGAGATTGAAAATATAGGATATCAGGTCAACAATAAACCTATTAAACCATTTAACATGGTGTCATGATAAAATACTGTATCACTAATACAATGACTGATGAACTCATGGAACATGATGAATATATACAAACATCAAATCCATATAAAACACATAAACCAATGTCCAAAGACATAGACCAATAGCTTGGCACAACAGTGTAACTTTAATTATAGGCTTTCTGGTAGCCTCAGTTTTGCATTCTGTGCTACACCAGATCAGCTTGGTGTGGATGATTCAAATATGAAGATATTGTAGATTTGAATCAAACCCAAATGGAGCAACTGGTGCTCAAGACAATTAGACAATTTTGCCCCTCCCTTCTAACCACTTGAACCCCAGCATCCCTATTCTATTCATGTCATTATAGGCAATAGTATGAGAAAATAGGCAAACATTTGCCTAAAATAGCTGATCTACAATCTCACAACATGTCATGTTGTAACATGTTGAGAGTTTGTAGATCAGTTATTTTCAGCAAAGAGATTTGGGAGAAAATGAGGGGCTAAGTATAGACCCCTGGAGGACTCCAGTGAAATGATAAATGGAACATTTACAATGTGCATTACATTCATCCATTCACACACTGACAGCAGAGGAGCCCATGTAAGGCTCCAACCTGCTCCTCAGGAGCAGTTAGGGGTTCAGTGTCTTGCTCAAGGACACTTTGACACTATCACAGGGGGAGCCGGGGATCGAACCGGGAAGCTTCCGTTTCCCAAGCGACAACTTTACCTCCTGAGCACAATGATGTCTTACATTCATGGTCATAATGTACCATGTAATACACATAATGTACTAATCACTAATCAATGTAGCATTTGAACTGGTGTGTGGGAAGGACTGGCCATCAGCAATGTTGGAATTTTTACTTTGGGTTTTGGATAGATGAAGAAAATAAACTCTGTAGTAAACTGAGGCGTGTCATAAGCCTTAATTTCACACAGTGTGTCCAACAATATCCATTTATAGAGTTTTGAACCACACTGTCTGTCTGTCTGTCTGTCTGTCTGTCTGTCTCTGTGTGCGGACGCAAGTGTGTGGTAGATGGATGCTACAGTCCATACCACATCAGCTTACTGTAAATGTGGATGATTAAAAGTGAAGATATTGAAGATTTATAGAGCAAGACCAGTTTGGTAGAGGTTTGGGTTGTGTAGTTACCTTGCCATGGTGTAACTACAAAGGTGGACGAGAAATCAAAAATAATTTCTCCATTGATCAGAAATTGTCAATTAAAAATGTGCTCCTCATTGACTTACATCGTACGGTGGAACAGCTCCCAAAGTTACTCTTTTACCTACAGTATGTCAACTTCAATTTGACTATTTGAAGATCCGGATCCCGATCTACGGATCCAGTCCGGGTTTTCTTCTTAATAAAAATAGTGAAATCAACAGTAAGTTGTCATTTTTATAATTAAAAAAACTGTACTGGGTTTGGTGATGTTCTATATTGTCTGAATCAACTTTGTTTGTGTTCGTTTCTGTGCTAAAATAGTGACTTTGAGAGCTGTTTTACCGTACAATGTAAGTCAATGAGGCGCATATTTTGAATTATCAATTTCTAATCAATGGAGCATTTTTTTTTTCTCGTCCACCTTTGGAGTTACATCATGGCAAGGTAACTACACAACCCAAACCTCTACCAAAGTGGTCTTGCCCTTTAACTGACTTTTAAAAAAAAATCACTCTAATGAGTCTGACTCCCAAACCCACATGGAGCAACTGGTGTTCAACACATATAGACATTTTGTGCCCATTTTAACCACATGAACCCCAGTCCCTGTTCTGCCCATTATAATACACACACACACACACACACACACACACACACACACACACACACACACACACACACACACACACACACACACACACACACACACACACACACACACACACACACACACACACACACACACACACACACACGTGTGGGTTGTGTCCAAACAATATAATATCAAAAAATGATACATTGTACATTGCAACTATAGGATAACAGGTGAACAATGAACCTGTACTATAGCATCTAAACCATTTAATATGGTGGCAAGGATAAAATACTCATGAATACAATGATTGATGTACTCATGGAACATTATGAATAGTATATACAAACATCAAATCCACATAAAATACGTAAATAGGCAGAAATTATCCCAGAGATTTGGGAGAAAATTACCCATACACAACTACATCCCAAAAATATGATACAGTAGTTAGCCTACAGTACTCACAAACAATGAGAGTGTGTTGCTCTTATAAGGAGGATGCTGGCTAAAGCACATCATTACACTGGCAGTAAGATACCCTACTCTGTGGAGATCATCTCCACTGGAGATGATGTATTGGACAGGACCTATTGCAAACCTGGACATGAGCAGTAGAGGACTATTATGAAAGGGTGAAGTATAAACATGATTATAAGCAGAAATTAGTCTGCATGCAATCAGAACTTAATTGCAAAAATAGCAGATCTACAAGGACACTCCACATCACAATGACACTGACTTGAGAGTGTGTATATAGTTAATTATCCTAAAATGGGAGCATAAATAATTGGTCAGCGCAACCCACCAATTACCGTAATGATCCTAAAACGGGGGGCAAAAACAATAAACATATATATAATTTTGTTTTTGGGGACCACCGGCCCATTACTGGTCGGCACACCGGGCATATGCCCTCTGTGTCAAACGGCCAGTCCGCCGCTAGTCATTCATGTCAATAACACAGCCTCAAACATCTTACTGAAACCTGAAGGAACAGACTAATGATTCACTTTGAAGACGTCACAAGAAACAAACCATCATGATACCATTTCACTATTACTTTGTTTCAAGCCTGATTAATACTTTGTCAAATGACAGTGGCACAATGCGTTGAAAATAACTGATCTACAAGTTCACAAAGCGTAGCATGCACGACTGACTTTTTGAACTTGTAGATCAGCTATTTTTGGCAAGCGACACCATCGTTTGATGGAGCATGACTTAAGCATTAGTTAAAATGCTTTTGCAGTTTATTGTGTGAATATACAATGTTGATGTAGGCTACAGGTAAATGTGATGTGTGAATATACACTGTTGATATAGGCTACAGGTAAATGTGATGTGTGAATATACACTGTTGATATAGGCTACAGGTAAATGTGATGTGCATTGATCCTGTTGATGGGTCCGTTGTCTCATAATCCACCTATGGCTACAATAAATCAACCTTAATCACATGGTATCATGCCATCACATGACTTCATTCACTATCATGGTACTGTACTCCATGTGTGCCGTTTTTACAGTTGAAATATAACTTGTGATAAAAGGTTGAGTTAAATGTTGTGTTTCAGTCCTGGGGAGGTGCATGCGGCTGATTTGTTCATAGACCAACACGGGAACTACAAATTTCACGCTCACTTTTGAGACAGTGCCTCCAGTCGAGGTCCGTTAGAAAGATGTACTGCAGCTGCCAATGTATTCCCTATGAGAGGATATGAGAGTTAGCCTACTTTTTAAATGATCCTACATTAACTGGAGACGATATTGATTTAAATAAAAAATATGTTTCCAAATGTATGGAGTGTCTTTGTCAACATATCTTCTTGTTTTCTTAATAGTTGATGTGTCTCACATTTAATTTGCCACTTTTATGGGTTACCCATAATGTTAACACAGCAGAGGGCAGACTGCAGACAGACACAGTAGTCGCATTTCAGTGACATCGCTGTCTTTACGAGCGCCGAGCGTCCACTCTGAGGTGGGGAATTCTCATCCCAATCCCGACTGACTTTGTTCAAATTGCTATATTTTGAACATCTCATAGGCTTATATTAATTTTCTACCCACCACGGAGCTCAGACGGTACGTGACAAATTAAAACCGTTGTTGTATTAACTTGCCTGAATTTAAGTTGGGGAAATAACCCAACTAAATGGAGGAGTGACATATCCCGACATTTTCAACTACTTAGTGAATACTCCAGGTTAGTATTAATATACAAATAGTCTTTCAAGATGCTGTTTGGATAATTGTCCCAAATAAATAGCCTATAAAAATGATGCATGTGAGACACAAATTTATCTGGGTATTGAAAACCTCAAGGGATGCGTCCGTGACGTATATACCATGCGACCACTTAAACCTTAGATTTCAGATGCTAGAACTTTTGAGACACTGATGGAGAATATTATAGTATATTGTGGGTTGTATATTGAGATGGCAGGTATGTCACATTAAAAACGACATATCAAACAAATAGGACACTTTATTAGAACACAAAAAAAATCTCTACAGCCTCAGTAGTTAACCAGTGAAATTACGGTATTTTACAATTCCTCTCATAGAGATTTCATTGAGAGCTGCAGTTCATCGTTCTAAAGGACCTCGAGTAGCGGCGCTGTGTCAAAAGTGGGCGTGAATTTGTAGGCGCCCCACTTCCGGCCGTGTGTGTCTATTTAATGAAGAAAATATTTATCTGTCAAACTAATCTGTCAGACAGCTCTGAGACTTCATGCATGATTCACCAATGGAATGAGGTTGAGTAAAATAAAATGTCACCTGCTGTTTCTATCTTTTCAGCACTGAAAATATTACTGAATGTACATATATTTTTACAAAATGATTACCATCATCTTATTCATTTTTGTCTTACATTCCTCCAGTCATAATATACAATGTTATACCACATAATGCATTCATCAAACATGCATAATATTCTCTTATAGGATTCTTACCTGGTGAATTCATATCCAGATCAAGACAAAGTTGTTCTTCACCTGCAAAGGAGACATTGAAAAAGAAGACAATGTTTCTTCACCTTCATCAGTTTTTTACAATGATATGTCTCCTGGTGAGCCTGTGCATGGATTATTTATTTAATCATATTTGTATTATTGTCAATAAAATGTTCAATCAATCAATCAGTCAATCCTGAGTCTGTTATATGTTATGCATAACAGTACATACAGTAGCAGTAGTTATACTTATAACCATAAAGCACATGTGACAGGTGATCAGCTTTGGCAAAACAATAGAATAGTCCCCACTGGGGTGTCTGTGTGTGTGTGTGTGTGTGTGTGTGTGTGTGTGTGTGTGTGTGTGTGTGTGTGTGTGTGTGTCCATTGTGCAGAAGAACAACACCCCAAGATGCTAGAGGCCAGCTAAGGTCAGATGCCCTCTGGGAAGCATCCTTTGAACTGGACATCTAGTGTTCTCTGGAATGTGCTGTAGACCACTCAGTATCCAAACTTATCTGTGTGTGTGTGTGTGTGTGTGTGTGTGTGTGTGTGTGTGTGTGTGTGTGTGTGTGTGTGTGTGTGTGTGTGTGTGTGTGTGTGTGTGTGTGTGTGTGTGTGTGTGTGTGTGTGTGTGTGTGTGTGTGTGTGTGTGTGTGTGTGTGTGTGTGTGTGTTCAAATTGGGCTCTATAAGTCCATAAATGTGTATCAATATATACCACACCCTTTTAACCACATGAACCCCAGTCCCTATTCTGGTCATGTTATAATAGGCCAACATTGTGTGAAAATAGGCCAACATTTTGCCAAATATACAATCTCACAACATATCACAATGCAACGTGTTGTGAGCTTGTAGATGAGCTATTTACAACAAAGAGATTTGGTATTAGTATAGACCCCTGGAGGACTAGAGAATGTATGTAGGGTTTAATTGGTTAAGGTGTGTTTTCTTTGTTTCTCTCTGTTGCTTCATCAATTCAATGTTCTTTCCTGAGTGTGGTGTTTGCTCTCTTAAGCACCTACACCTGTGAGAGTGGTGAGGCATTCTGGGATATGTAGTGGTGTGGGATGGCGGCCATGTTGTGATGTAACAGCCGATCTGGTATGGGAATGCACTATAGCACCCCTCTACCACCTGTTTGTGATGCTACCACACACTTCTTAACAATGTATGTATGTCCACATAAAGGAGAGCATACAAGGATACACATGCAGTATTATATGTACAGTTAGGTTACATTCACACACAGTATCATGTCTATGTAAAACAACCACATGACTTCATTCACCATCATGGTACTGAACACAATCTGAGCTTGTTTTGAAGTACATTAGAAACATGGATTGTGGTTAAAGAAGGTTGTGTGAAATGGTGTGTTTGTTCATTTAATGTTCATTAATATTCATCTAGGATGTCAGACATGACTGCATGACTCATCAATAGAATGAGGTTTAGTAACATTCTATTGTTACCTGTTGAAACTATCTCACCAGCACTGACAATTAATAAGATAAATCAATGTTACTGAAGGTGTATTTTTTTTACAAAAAGATTTGCATTATTTGATAAAATGATGTCTTACATTCATGGTCATAATGTACCATGTAATACACATAATGTACTAATCACTAATCAATGTAGCATTTGAACTGGTGTGTGGGAAGGACTGGCCATCAGCAATGTTGGAATGTTTACTTTGGGTTGTGGATAGATGAAGAAAATAAACTCTGTAGTAAACTGAGGCATGTCATAAGCCTTAATTTCACACAGTGTGTCCAACAATATCCATTTATAGAGTTTTGAACCACACAATCTGTCTGTCTGTCTGTCTGTCTGTCTGTCTGTCTGTCTGTCTGTCTGTCTGTCTCTGTGTGCGGACGCAAGTGTGTGGTAGACGGATGCTACATTCCATACCACATCAGCTTACTGTAAGTGTGGATGATTAAAAGTGAAGATATTGAAGATTTATAGAGCAAGACCAGTTTGGTAGAGGTTTGGGTTGTGTAGTTACCTTGCCATGGTGTAACTGCAAAGGTGGACGAGAAATCAAAAATAATTTCTCCATTGATCAGAAATTGTCAATTAAAAATGTGCTCCTCATTGACTTACATCGTACGGTGAAACAGCTCTCAAAGTTACTCTTTTACCTACAGTATGTCAACTTCAATTTGACTATTTTAAGATCCGGATCCCGATCTATGGATCCAGTCCGGGTTTTCTTCTTAATAAAAATAGTGAAATCAACAGTAAGTTGTCATTTTTATAATTAAAAAAACTGTACTGGGTTTGGTGATGTTCTATATTGTCTGAATCAACTTTGTTTGTGTTCGTTTCTGTGCTAAAAGAGTGACTTTGAGAGCTGTTTTACCGTACAATGTAAGTCAATGAGGCGCATATTTTGAATTATCAATTTCTAATCAATGGAGCAATTTTTTTTTTCTCGTCCACATTTGGAGTTACATCATGGCAAGGTAACTACACAACCCAAAACTCTACCAAAGTGGTCTTGCCCTTTAACTGACTTTAAAAAAAAAAAAATCACTCTAATGAGTCTGACTCCCAAACCCACATGGAGCAACTGGTGTTCAACACATATAGACATTTTGTGCCCATTTTAACCACATGAACCCCAGCACACACACACACACACACACACACACACACACACACACACACACACACACACACACACACACACACACACACACACACACACACACACACACACACACACACACACACACACACACACACACACACACGCACGTGTGGGTTGTGTCCAAACAATATACTATCAAAAAATGATACATTGTACATTGCAACTATAGGATAACAGGTGAACAATGAACCTGTACTATAGCATCTAAACCATTTAATATGGTGGCAAGGATAAAATACTGTATCATCATGAATACAATGATTAGGGTTAGGAACTGAGGAACATTATGGATAGTATATACAAACATCAAATCCACATAAAATATATAAATAGGCAGAAATTATCCCAGAGATTTGGGAGGAAATTACCCATACACAACTACACATCCCATAAATATGATACAGTAGTTAGCCTACAGTACTCACAAACAATGAGAGTGTGTTGCTCTTATAAGGAGGATGCTGGCTAAAGCATATCATTACACTGGCAGTAAGATATCCTACTCTGTGGAGATCATCTCCACTGTAGATGATGTATTGGACAGGACCTATTGCAAACCTGGACATGAGCAGTAGAGGACTATTATGAAAGGGTGAAGTATAAACATGATTATAAGCAGAAATTAGTCTGCATGCAATCAGAACTTAATAGCAAAAATTGCAGATCTACAAGGACACTCCACATCACAATGACACTGACTTGTGAGCGTGCAGATAGTTAATTATCCTAAAATGGGATAATAAATAATTGGTCAGCGCAACCCGCCAATTACCGTAATGATCCTAAAATGGGGGGCAAAAACAATAAACATATATATATAATTTTGTTTTTGGGGACCACCGGCCCATTACTGAAGGAACAGACTAATGATTCACTTTGAAGACGTCACAAGAAACAAACCATCATGATACCATTTCACTATTACTTTGTTTCAAGCCTGATTAATACTTTGTCAAATGACAGTGTCACAATGCGTTGAAAATAACTGATCTACAAGTTCACAAAGCGTAGCATGCACAACTGACTTTTTAAACTTGTAGATCAGCTATTTTTGGCAAGCGACACCATTGTTTGATGGAGCATGACTTAAGCATTAGTTAAAATGCTTTTGCAGTTTATTGTGTGAATATACACTGTTGATGTAGGCTACAGGTAAATGTGATGTGTGAATATACACTGTTGATGTAGGCTACAGGTAAATGTGATGTGTGAATATACACTGTTGATGTAGGCTACAGGTAAATGTGATGTGTGAATATACACTGTTGATGTAGGCTACAGGTAAATGTGATGTGTGAATATACACTGTTGATGTAGGCTACAGGTAAATGTGATGTGTGAATATACACTGTTGATGTAGGCTACAGGTAAATGTGATGTGTGAATATACACTGTTGATGTAGGCTACAGGTAAATGTGATGTGCATTGATCCTGTTGATGGGTCCGTTGTCTCATAATCCACCTATGGCTACAATAAATCAACCTTAATCACACGGTATCATGTCATCACATGACTTCATTCACTATCATGGTACTGTACTCCATGTGTGCCGTTTTTACAGTTGAAATATAACTTGTGATAAAAGGTTGAGTTAAATGTTGTGTTTCAGTCCTGGGGAGGTGCATGCGGCTGATTTGTTCATAGACCAACACGGGAACAACAAAGTTCATGCTCACTTTTGAGACAGTGCCTCCAGTCGAGGTCCGTTAGAACGATGTACTGCAGCTGCCAATGTATTCCCTATGAGAGGATATGAGAGTTAGCCTACTTTTTAAATGATCCTACATTAACTGGAGACGATATTGATTTAAATAAAAAATATGTTTCCAAATGTATGGAGTGTCTTTGTCAACATATCTTCTTGTTTTCTTAATAGTTGATGTGTCTCACATTTAATTTGCCACTTTTATGGGTTACCCATAATGTTAACACAGCAGAGGGCAGACTGCAGACAGACACAGTAGTCGCATTTCAGTGACATCGCTGTCTTTACGAGCGCCGAGCGTCCACTCTGAGGTGGGGAATTCTCATCCCAATCCCGACTGACTTTGTTCAAATTGCTATATTTTGAACATCTCATAGGCTTATATTAATTTTCTACCCACCACGGAGCTCAGACGGTACGTGACAAATTAATACCGTTGTTGTATTAACTTGCCTGAATGTAAGTTGGGGAAATAACCCAACTAAATGGAGGAGTGACATATCCCGACATTTTCAACTACTTAGTGAATACTCCAGGTTAGTATTAATATACAAATAGTCTTTCAAGATGCTGTTTGGATAATTGTCCCAAATAAATAGCCTATAAAAATGATGCATGTGAGACACAAATTTATCTGGGTATTGAAAACCTCAAGGGATGCGTCCGTGACGTATATACCATGCGACCACTTAAACCTTAGATAATTAAAAAAACTGTACTGGGTTTGGTGATGTTCTATATTGTCTGAATCAACTTTGTTTGTGTTCGTTTATGTGCTAAAAGAGTGACTTTGAGAGCTGTTTTACCGTACAATGTAAGTCAATGAAACAAACGCATATTTTGAATTATCAATTTCTAAGCAATGGAGCAATTATTTTTGATTTCTCGTCCATCTTTGGAGTTACATCATGGCAAGGTAACTAAACAACCTAAACCTCTACCAAAGTGGTCTTGCCCTTTAACTGAAACTGAAAAAAAAAACTTTCGCACTAATGACTCTGACTCCCAAACCCACATCGAGCAACTGGTGTTCAACACATAGAGACATTTTGTGTCCATTTTAACCACATGAACCCCAGTCCCTGTTCTGCCCATGTTATAATGCATGCACGCAGGCACGCACTCGCGAGCACACGCACACACGCACGCCCGCCCGCCCGCCCGCCCGCCCGCGCACGCACGCACGCACGCACGCACGCACGCACGCACGCACGCACGCACGCACGCACGCACGCACGCACACACACACACACACACACACACACACACACACACACACACACACACACACACAAAGACCACTTTGGTACAGGTTTGGGTTGTGTCCAAACAATATACTATCAAAAAATGATACATTGCAACTATAGGATAACAGGTGAACAATGAACCTGTACTATAGCATCTAAACCATTTAATATGGTGTCATGAATAAAATACTGTATCATGAATACAATGATTGATGTACTCATGGAACATTATGAATAGTATATACAAACATCAAATCCACATAAAATACATCATAAGTAGGCAAATAGGCAAAGATTATCCCAGAGATTTGGGAGAAAATTACCCATATACAACTACACAGCCCATAAATATGATAGCCTACAGTAGTTAGCCTACAGTACTCACAAACGATGAGAGTGTGTTGCTCTTATAAGGAGGATGCTGGCTAGCTAAGTGACCAGGCCAGTTCTGACACCACAAACCAGTTTAAAACTCTACAGCAGAGAAATCACAGATCAGGTGTAGTTTCACAATAAGTCCACTAGATGATGCACATAAACCACATACACTGACAGCAGAGGAGCCCATGTAAGGCTCCAACCTGCTCCTCAGGAGCAGTTTGGGGATCAGTGTCTTGCTCAAGGACACTTTGACACTATCACAGGGGGAGTCGGGGATCGAACCGGGAACCTTCTGTTTCCCAAGAGACCATTTTACCTCCTGAGCCACTGTGTTGTGTAGGGTTTAATTGGTTAAGGTGTATCTTCTTAGTGTGTGTTCTACATTTCAGCAGCTCTAAAAAATAGCTGATCTACAAGCTTGTCATGTATATTTCTCGCCAAAGGCAGGGCTGCACTGGGACATATATTCTGCCATGACATTTTGGTCCAGACCTGCCCACCACAACCGGCGTACATATACTCTACCGCCCCACTCCGTCGAGGCACATACAAACAAACACACATGCCCTTAATACCACCACTTTTACTGAAAAGCATCCCTCCATGTTCTGGAGCCTTGAGTAAAATAAATGAGAACTACATGACCCATACACAACTACACAACCCATAAATATGATACAGTAGTTAGCCTACAGTACTCACAAACAATGAGAGTGTGTTGCTCTTATAAGGAGGATGCTGGCTAAAGCACATCATTACACTGGCAGTAAGATACCCTACTCTGTGGAGATCATCTCCACTGGAGATGATGTATTGGACAGGACCTATTGCAAACCTGGACATGAGCAGTAGAGGACTATTATGAAAGGGTGAAGTATGAACATGATTACATGCAGAAATTAGTCTGCATGCAATCAGAACTTAATTACTTAATTGCAAAAATAGCAGATCTACAAGGACACTCCACGTCACAATGACACTGACTTGTGAGTGTGTAGATAGTTAACGATCTTAAAATGGGAGCACAAATAATTGGTCAGCGCAACCTGCCAACTACCGTAATGATCCTAAAACTGAGGGGCAAAAACTATTATGGTCGGCCCATTATGGTCGGCCCACCAGGCATATGCCCGCTGTGTGAACCGGCCAGTCCGCCGCTGGCCAAAGGGCAGATGGTGCACCTAAACCACATACGCAGGACCACCTGGTGCGCCAGGTACCTACAGTATGGAGATAAAATGAGGGGCCCGGTATAGACCCCTGGGGGACTCCAGTCAAATGATAAATGGAACATTTACCATGTGCATTACATTCATCCATTCACACACTGACAGCAGAGGAGCCCATGTAAGGCTCCAACCTGCTCCTCAGGAGCAGTTAGGGGTTCAGTGTCTTGCTCAAGGACACTTTGACACTATCACAGGGGGAGCCGGGGATCAAACCGGGAAGCTTCCATTTCCCAGGCGACCACTTTACCTCCTGAGCCACTGCCGCGCCCATGTGTTGTGTAGTCTGTCTGTCTCTGTGTGCGTACACAAGTGTGTGGTAGATGGATGCTACAGTCCATACCACATCAGCTTACTGTAAATGTAGATGATTAAAAGTGAAAATGTTGAAGATTTAAAGAGCAAGACCAGTTTGGTAGAGGTTTGGGTTGTGTAGTTTCTTGTCCGCCTTTGGAGTTACATCATGGCAAGGTAACTACAACTCAAACAAAGGTAAACCTCTAACAAAGTGGTCTTGCCCTTTTTTCCCCTACTTTTCACACTAATGAGTCTGACTCCCAAACCCACATGGAGAAACTGGTGTTCAGCACATAAAGACAGTTTAGTGCCCATTGTAACCACATGAACCCCAGTCCCTGTTCTGCCCATGTTATAATAGGCCAAAATTCAGGGAAATAGTAATATTTAGTAATAATACAATCTCACAACATATCACGATACAACGTGTTGTAGATGAGCTATTTACGACAAAGAGATTTGGAAAAAAATGAGAGGGTCTAGTATAGACCCCTGGAGGGCTCAAACCTGAGGCAAAACCACTCTGGTAGAGGTTTGGGTTGTGTAGTTACCTTGCCATGATGTAACTCTTAAGGTGGACAAGAGATCAAAACATTATTGCTCCATTAATTAGTAATTGATCATTCAAAATGTGCTCCTCATTGACTTACATTGTATGGTAAAACAGCTCTCAAAGTCACTCTTTTAGCACATAAACAAACTCAAACAAAGCTGATTCAAACAATATAGAACATCACCAAACCTAGTACTGTTTTATTTATTTATAAAAATGTAAACTTCCTGTTAATCTTTCTATTTTTATTAGGAAGAAAACACAAACTGGATCCGTGCATCCGTATCTTCTTTTGCTGGATGGACTAAAATAGTGACTTTGAGAGATATTTCACCATACAATGTAAGTCAATGAGGAGCATATTTTGAATTATCAATTTCTAATCAGTGGACCAACCATTCATTTTTGATTTCTTGCCCACCTTTGGAGTTACATCATGGCAAGGTAACCACACAACCCAAACCTCTACCAGTAGTCTAGCCCTTCAGACAGCTCTGACACTTCATGCAGAGAAGAAATAAATCAATGTTACTGAATGTACGTACAATGTTTTTACAAAATAATCACCATTATCTTAATTATTTCTGACATTCATACAGTCATAATATACAATATACTGTAATACCACACACTGTAATGCATTCATCCAACATGTGTAATATTACCTGGTGAATTCACATCCAGATCAAGTCAACGTTGATCTGCATCTGCAAAGAAGACAATGTTTCTTCACATTAATCAGTATATTGTACAACAATATGACACCTGGTGAGGCTGTGCATAGATTTATTAATATACGTCTCATATTCTTTATTTTGTCTATAAAAAGACTCAGTCCTGACTTAATATAACAATGATTTGTGAATGTGATTGTTAGAGTGTATGATGTTAAATATGTTTTATGACAGTACATACAGTAGAACACTCTTTAAGCCAGTGTGACATTAACATGTGTGAGACATCACATACCTGCTTACATATTCATGAGCACAAAGCACATGTGATAGGTGGAGACAGTACTGTGGGCGGGTCTGGAGGTGGCTGGAACTATAGACATCCAATCAGGACGTCAGGAAGTTCACCTGTTGACAACCTCTGTGTCACACAAACACACACGCACACACACACACACACACACACACACACACACACACACACACACACACACACACACACACACACACACACACACACACACACGTTTTTATTAACATACTTTTGATTTTCTTTCCATAACCCTAAAGCCTTAAATAGACTATCTACAAGCTCAAAACACGTCGTGCTGCGACATATTGTGAGCTTGTAGATCATTTATTTTCGATGCACAAAACCAGCACGCAACTAAGTGAAAGTCAGGCATAACTCCAACATCAGCCACTAATCCTAAACTCACAATGACTAATCCTACCTTAAAACAAGCATTTAAATTGTACCAGGAAAATCACAACATCCACTTCTCTAATTTACTATTCTTTTGGGGACATTTGGCCCTCATAAGTATAGTAACACAAGCGCCGTACGGACACACACACACACAAACACACGCGGTACATTTTAGGCATTTGGCAGACTCTCTCTATAAATATGCAAAATGGTGCTTTATAGTTCACCTGCTGACAACCTGTATCCCACACACACACACACACACACACACACACACACACACACACACACACACACACACACACACACACACAGCGATGGTGGAGGAAACCATGCAAGACACCAACCTGCTCATCAGAGCAATTAGAGGTTCAGTGTCTTGCTCAAGGACACTTCCACACTAACTCTGGGGGAGCCCCCCAGCCCGGGATCAAACTGGGAACCTTGCGGTTTCCAGTTCACTCTACCCGGCCCACTCTACCCCTGAGCCACTGCCCCCCCTATTAGTCATCTAGAGAGACTTACAATGAGCAATATAAACACATACATCAAATGCAGAGAGACAGTGTAGTGACTCAGTCAACTAGGATCACAGGTAACCTAGCATCAATCTAAACAATATACTATCAAAACATTATCTGGAGATTGAAAATATAGGATATCAGGTCAACAATAAACCTATTAAACCATTTAACATGGTGTCATGATAAAATACTGTATCACTAATACAATGACTGATGAACTCATGGAACATGATGAATATATACAAACATCAAATCCATATAAAACACATAGACCAATGCCCAAAGACATAGACCAATAGCTTGGCACAACAGTGTAACTTTAATTATAGGCTTTCTGGTAGCCTCAGTTTTGCATTCTGTGCTACACCAGATCAGCTTGGTGTGGATGATTCAAATATGAAGATATTGTAGATTTGAATCAAACCCAAATGGGAGCAACTGGTGCTCAAGACAATTAGACAGTTTTGCCCCTCCCTTCTAACCACTTGAACCCCAGCATCCCTATTCTATTCATGTCATTATAGGCAACAGTCTGCGAAAATAGGCAAGAATTTGCCTAAAATAGCTGATCTACAATCTCACAACATGTCATGTTGTAACATGTTGAGAGTTTGCAGATCAGTTATTTTCAGCAAAGAGATTTGGGAGAAAATGAGGGGCTAAGTATAGACCCCTGGGGGACTCCAGTGAAATGATAAATGGAACATTTACAATGTGCATTACATTCATCCATTCACACACTGACAGCAGAGGAGCCCATGTAAGGCTCCAACCTGCTCCTCAGGAGCAGTTAGGGGTTCAGTGTCTTGCTCAAGGACACTTTGACACTATCACAGGGGGAGCCGGGGATCGAACCGGGAAGCTTCCGTTTCCCAAGCGACAACTTTACCTCCTGAGCACAATGATGTCTTACATTCATGGTCATAATGTACCATGTAATACACATAATGTACTAATCACTAATCAATGTAGCATTTGAACTGGTGTGTGGGAAGGACTGGACATCAGCAATGTTGGAATTTTTACTTTGGGTTTTGGATAGATGAAGAAAATAAACTCTGTAGTAAACTGAGGCGTGTCATAAGCCTTAATTTCACACAGTGTGTCCAACAATATCCATTTATAGAGTTTTGAACCACACTGTCTGTCTGTCTGTCTGTCTGTCTGTCTGTCTGTCTCTGTGTGCGGACGCAAGTGTGTGGTAGATGGATGCTACAGTCCATACCACATCAGCTTACTGTAAATGTGGATGATTAAAAGTGAAGATATTGAAGATTTATAGAGCAAGACCAGTTTGGTAGAGGTTTGGGTTGTGTAGTTACCTTACCATGGTGTAACTACAAAGGTGGAAGAGAAATCAAAAATAATTTCTCCATTAATCAGAAATTGTCAATTAAAAATGTGCTCCTCATTGACTTACATCGTACGGTGGAACAGCTCCCAAAGTTACTCTTTTACCTACAGTATGTCAACTTCAATTTGACTATTTGAAGATCCGGATCCCGATCTACGGATCCAGTCCGGGTTTTCTTCTTAATAAAAATAGTGAAATCAACAGTAAGTTGTCATTTTTATAATTAAAAAAACTGTACTGGGTTTGGTGATGTTCTATATTGTCTGAATCAACTTTGTTTGTGTTCGTTTCTGTGCTAAAATAGTGACTTTGAGAGCTGTTTTACCGTACAATGTAAGTCAATGAGGCGCATATTTTGAATTATCAATTTCTAATCAATGGAGCATTTTTTTTTTCTCGTCCACCTTTGGAGTTACATCATGGCAAGGTAACTACACAACCCAAACCTCTACCAAAGTGGTCTTGCCCTTTAACTGACTTTAAAAAAAAAATCACTCTAATGAGTCTGACTCCCAAACCCACATGGAGCAACTGGTGTTCAACACATATAGACATTTTGTGCCCATTTTAACCACATGAACCCCAGTCCCTGTTCTGCCCATTATAATACACACACACACACACACACACACACACACACACACACACACACACACACACACACACACACACACACACACACACACACACACACACACACACACACACACACACACACACACACACACACGTGTGGGTTGTGTCCAAACAATATAATATCAAAAAATGATACATTGTACATTGCAACTATAGGATAACAGGTGAACAATGAACCTGTACTATAGCATCTAAACCATTTAATATGGTGGCAAGGATAAAATACTCATGAATACAATGATTGATGTACTCATGGAACATTATGAATAGTATATACAAACATCAAATCCACATAAAATACGTAAATAGGCAGAAATTATCCCAGAGATTTGGGAGAAAATTACCCATACACAACTACATCCCAAAAATATGATACAGTAGTTAGCCTACAGTACTCACAAACAATGAGAGTGTGTTGCTCTTATAAGGAGGATGCTGGCTAAAGCACATCATTACACTGGCAGTAAGATACCCTACTCTGTGGAGATCATCTCCACTGTAGATGATGTATTGGACAGGACCTATTGCAAACCTGGACATGAGCAGTAGAGGACTATTATGAAAGGGTGAAGTATAAACATGATTATAAGCAGAAATTAGTCTGCATGCAATCAGAACTTAATTGCAAAAATAGCAGATCTACAAGGACACTCCACATCACAATGACACTGACTTGAGAGTGTGTATATAGTTAATTATCCTAAAATGGGAGCATAAATAATTGGTCAGCGCAACCCACCAATTACCGTAATGATCCTAAAACGGGGGGCAAAAACAATAAACATATATATAATTTTGTTTTTGGGGACCACCGGCCCATTACTGGTCGGCACACCGGGCATATGCCCTCTGTGTCAAACGGCCAGTCCGCCGCTAGTCATTCATGTCAATAACACAGCCTCAAACATCTTACTGAAACCTGAAGGAACAGACTAATGATTCACTTTGAAGACGTCACAAGAAACAAACCATCATGATACCATTTCACTATTACTTTGTTTCAAGCCTGATTAATACTTTGTCAAATGACAGTGGCACAATGCGTTGAAAATAACTGATCTACAAGTTCACAAAGCGTAGCATGCACGACTGACTTTTTAAACTTGTAGATCAGCTATTTTTGGCAAGCGACACCATCGTTTGATGGAGCATGACTAAGCATTAGTTAAAATGCTTTTGCAGTTTATTGTGTGAATATACAATGTTGATGTAGGCTACAGGTAAATGTGATGTGTGAATATACACTGTTGATATAGGCTACAGGTAAATGTGATGTGTGAATATACACTGTTGATGTAGGCTACAGGTAAATGTGATGTGCATTGATCCTGTTGATGGGTCCGTTGTCTCATAATCCACCTATGGCTACAATAAATCAACCTTAATCACATGGTATCATGCCATCACATGACTTCATTCACTATCATGGTACTGTACTCCATGTGTGCCGTTTTTACAGTTGAAATATAACTTGTGATAAAAGGTTGAGTTAAATGTTGTGTTTCAGTCCTGGGGAGGTGCATGCGGCTGATTTGTTCATAGACCAACACGGGAACTACAAATTTCACGCTCACTTTTGAGACAGTGCCTCCAGTCGAGGTCCGTTAGAAAGATGTACTGCAGCTGCCAATGTATTCCCTATGAGAGGATATGAGAGTTAGCCTACTTTTTAAATGATCCTACATTAACTGGAGACGATATTGATTTAAATAAAAAATATGTTTCCAAATGTATGGAGTGTCTTTGTCAACATATCTTCTTGTTTTCTTAATAGTTGATGTGTCTCACATTTAATTTGCCACTTTTATGGGTTACCCATAATGTTAACACAGCAGAGGGCAGACTGCAGACAGACACAGTAGTCGCATTTCAGTGACATCGCTGTCTTTACGAGCGCCGAGCGTCCACTCTGAGGTGGGGAATTCTCATCCCAATCCCGACTGACTTTGTTCAAATTGCTATATTTTGAACATCTCATAGGCTTATATTAATTTTCTACCCACCACGGAGCTCAGACGGTACGTGACAAATTAAAACCGTTGTTGTATTAACTTGCCTGAATTTAAGTTGGGGAAATAACCCAACTGAATGGAGGAGTGACATATCCCGACATTTTCAACTACTTAGTGAATACTCCAGGTTAGTATTAATATACAAATAGTCTTTCAAGATGCTGTTTGGATAATTGTCCCAAATAAATAGCCTATAAAAATGATGCATGTGAGACACAAATTTATCTGGGTATTGAAAACCTCAAGGGATGCGTCCGTGACGTATATACCATGCGACCACTTAAACCTTAGATTTCAGATGCTAGAACTTTTGAGACACTGATGGAGAATATTATAGTATATTGTGGGTTGTATATTGAGATGGCAGGTATGTCACATTAAAAACGACATATCAAACAAATAGGACACTTTATTAGAACACAAAAGAAATCTCTACAGCCTCAGTAGTTAACCAGTGAAACTACGGTATTTTACAATGCCTCTCATAGAGATTTCATTGAGAGCTGCAGTTCATCGTTCTAAAGGACCTCGAGTAGCGGCGCTGTGTCAAAAGTGGGCGTGAATTTGTAGGCGCCCCACTTCCGGCCGTGTGTGTCTATTTAATGAAGAAAATATTTATCTGTCAAACTAATCTGTCAGACAGCTCTGAGACTTCATGCATGATTCACCAATGGAATGAGGTTGAGTAAAATAAAATGTCACCTGCTGTTTCTATCTTTTCAGCACTGAAAATATTACTGAATGTACATATATTTTTACAAAATGATTACCATCATCTTATTCATTTTTGTCTTACATTCCTCCAGTCATAATATACAATGTAATACCACATAATGCATTCATCAAACATGCATAATATTCTCTTATAGGATTCTTACCTGGTGAATTCACATCCAGATCAAGACAAAGTTGTTCTTCACCTGCAAAGGAGACATTGAAAAAGAAGACAATGTTTCTTCACCTTCATCAGTTTTTTACAATGATATGTCTCCTGGTGAGCCTGTGCATGGATTATTTATTTCATTATATTTGTATTATTGTCAATAAAATGTTCAATCAATCAATCAGTCAATCCTGAGTCTGTTATATGTTATGCATAACAGTACATACAGTAGCAGTAGTTATACTTAGAACAATAAAGCACATGTGACAGGTGGACAGCTTTGGCAAAACAATAGAATAGTCCCCACTGGGGTGTGTGTGTGTGTGTGTGTGTGTGTGTGTGTGTGTGTGTGTGTGTGTGTGTGTGTGTGTGTGTGTGTGTGCTTGTGTGCTTGTGTGCTTGTGTGTGTGTGTGCGTGCGTGCGTGCGTGCGTGCGTGCGTGCGTGCGTGCGTGCGTGCGTGCGTGCGTGCGTGCGTGCGTGCGTGCGTGCGTGCGTGCGTGCGTGCGTGCGTGCGTGCGTGCGTGCGTGCGTGCGTATGTGTGTGTACTGGCCATCAGAAACATTGGAATGTTTGCTTTTTTGGATAGAAGAAGAAAATAAACTCTGTAGTAAACTGAGGAGTGTCATGAGCCTTAATTTCACACATTTTGTCCAACAACATCCATAAATAAGGTATTGAACCAGACACACAATCTGTCTGTGTGTCTGTCTCTGTGAGTGTACGTAAGTACGTACGTACATGTGTACGTACATGCGTACATGGTAGACAGGTGCTACATTCCATACCAGATCAGTTTATGATGATTAAAAGTCAATATATTGAAGATTTAACTCACTTTTTTTAGGACTTTTCACACTAATAAGTCTGACTCCAAACCCACATGGAGCAACTGGGGTTTCAACACATGAAGACAGTGTTTTGCCCCTTGTAGTATATTATGTGACACAAGTAGAAAGGTCCAGACCAGTAATGTTCCTCAAGTCGATTTATTGGACAAAACAGAGTACAGAGCACAGGAGCACATGTCAGCCTTGCTGCTACATGGTGTGGCCGGAACAGAACAGAGCAAGAAGAAAAAGGGCAAGGAGGGACGGTTTCTTTGTCCTCACAGTAGGCAGACTTCACATGTGTGTGTATGTACTTGCATACATTGGATGTGCAAGGAGCTAGGTGTGTGTGTGTGTGTGTGTGTGTGTGTGTGTGTGTGTGTGTGTGTGTGTGTGTGTGTGTGTGTGTGTGTGTGTGTGTGTGTGTGTGTGTGTGTGTGTGTGTGTGTGTGTGTGTGTGTGTCCATTGTGCAGAAGAACAACACCCCAAGATGCTAGAGGTCAGCTAAGGTCAGATGCCCTCTGGGAAGCATCCTTTGAACTGGACATCTAGTGTTCTCTGGAATGTGCTGTAGACCACTCAGTATCCAAACTTATCTCTGTGTGTGTGTGTGTGTGTGTGTGTGTGTGTGTGTGTGTGTGTGTGTGTGTGTGTGTGTGTGTGTGTGTGTGTGTGTGTGTGTGTGTGTGTGTGTGTGTGTGTGTGTGTGTGTGTGTGTGTGTGTGTTCAAATTGGGCTCTATAAGTCCATAAATGTGTATCAATATATACCACACCCTTTTAACCACATGAACCCCAGTCCCTATTCTGGTCATGTTATAATAGGCCAACATTGTGTGAAAATAGGCCAACATTTTGCCAAATATACAATCTCACAACATATCACAATGCAACGTGTTGTGAGCTTGTAGATGAGCTATTTACAACAAAGAGATTTGGTATTAGTATAGACCCCTGGAGGACTAGAGAATGTATGTAGGGTTTAATTGGTTAAGGTGTGTTTTCTTTGTTTCTCTCTGTTGCTTCATCAATTCAATGTTCTTTCCTGAGTGTGGTGTTTGCTCTCTTAAGCACCTACACCTGTGAGAGTGGTGAGGCATTCTGGGATATGTAGTGGTGTGGGATGGCGGCCATGTTGTGATGTAACAGCCGATCTGGTATGGGAATGCACTATAGCACCCCTCTACCACCTGTTTGTGATGCTACCACACACTTCTTAACAATGTATGTATGTCCACATAAAGGAGAGCATACAAGGATACACATGCAGTATTATATGTACAGTTAGGTTACATTCACACACAGTATCATGTCTATGTAAAACAACCACATGACTTCATTCACCATCATGGTACTGAACACAATCTGAGCTTGTTTTGAAGTACATTAGAAACATGGATTGTGGTTAAAGAAGGTTGTGTGAAATGGTGTGTTTGTTCATTTAATGTTCATTAATATTCATCTAGGATGTCAGACATGACTGCATGACTCATCAATAGAATGAGGTTTAGTAACATTCTATTGTTACCTGTTGAAACTATCTCACCAGCACTGACAATTAATAAGATAAATCAATGTTACTGAAGGTGTATTTTTTTTACAAAAAGATTTGCATTATTTGATAAAATGATGTCTTACATTCATGGTCATAATGTACCATGTAATACACATAATGTACTAATCACTAATCAATGTAGCATTTGAACTGGTGTGTGGGAAGGACTGGCCATCAGCAATGTTGGAATGTTTACTTTGGGTTGTGGATAGATGAAGAAAATAAACTCTGTAGTAAACTGATGCGTGTCATAAGCCTTAATTTCACACAGTGTGTCCAACAATATCCATTTATAGAGTTTTGAACCACACAATCTGTCTGTCTGTCTGTCTGTCTGTCTGTCTGTCTCTGTGTGCGGACGCAAGTGTGTGGTAGACGGATGCTACATTCCATACCACATCAGCTTACTGTAAGTGTGGATGATTAAAAGTGAAGATATTGAAGATTTATAGAGCAAGACCAGTTTGGTAGAGGTTTGGGTTGTGTAGTTACCTTGCCATGGTGTAACTGCAAAGGTGGACGAGAAATCAAAAATAATTTCTCCATTGATCAGAAATTGTCAATTAAAAATGTGCTCCTCATTGACTTACATCGTACGGTGAAACAGCTCTCAAAGTTACTCTTTTACCTACAGTATGTCAACTTCAATTTGACTATTTTAAGATCCGGATCCCGATCTATGGATCCAGTCCGGGTTTTCTTCTTAATAAAAATAGTGAAATCAACAGTAAGTTGTCATTTTTATAATTAAAAAAACTGTACTGGGTTTGGTGATGTTCTATATTGTCTGAATCAACTTTGTTTGTGTTCGTTTCTGTGCTAAAAGAGTGACTTTGAGAGCTGTTTTACCGTACAATGTAAGTCAATGAGGCGCATATTTTGAATTATCAATTTCTAATCAATGGAGCAATTTTTTTTTTCTCGTCCACATTTGGAGTTACATCATGGCAAGGTAACTACACAACCCAAAACTCTACCAAAGTGGTCTTGCCCTTTAACTGACTTTAAAAAAAAAAAAATCACTCTAATGAGTCTGACTCCCAAACCCACATGGAGCAACTGGTGTTCAACACATATAGACATTTTGTGCCCATTTTAACCACATGAACCCCAGTCCCTGTTCTGCCCATTATAATCGCACACACACACACACACACACACACACACACACACACACACACACACACACACACACACACACACACACACACACACACACACACACACACACACACACACACACGCACGTGTGGGTTGTGTCCAAACAATATACTATCAAAAAATGATACATTGTACATTGCAACTATAGGATAACAGGTGAACAATGAACCTGTACTATAGCATCTAAACCATTTAATATGGTGGCAAGGATAAAATACTGTATCATCATGAATACAATGATTAGGGTTAGGAACTGAGGAACATTATGGATAGTATATACAAACATCAAATCCACATAAAATATATAAATAGGCAGAAATTATCCCAGAGATTTGGGAGGAAATTACCCATACACAACTACACATCCCATAAATATGATACAGTAGTTAGCCTACAGTACTCACAAACAATGAGAGTGTGTTGCTCTTATAAGGAGGATGCTGGCTAAAGCATATCATTACACTGGCAGTAAGATATCCTACTCTGTGGAGATCATCTCCACTGTAGATGATGTATTGGACAGGACCTATTGCAAACCTGGACATGAGCAGTAGAGGACTATTATGAAAGGGTGAAGTATAAACATGATTATAAGCAGAAATTAGTCTGCATGCAATCAGAACTTAATAGCAAAAATTGCAGATCTACAAGGACACTCCACATCACAATGACACTGACTTGTGAGCGTGCAGATAGTTAATTATCCTAAAATGGGATAATAAATAATTGGTCAGCGCAACCCGCCAATTACCGTAATGATCCTAAAATGGGGGGCAAAAACAATAAACATATATATATAATTTTGTTTTTGGGGACCACCGGCCCATTACTGAAGGAACAGACTAATGATTCACTTTGAAGACGTCACAAGAAACAAACCATCATGATACCATTTCACTATTACTTTGTTTCAAGCCTGATTAATACTTTGTCAAATGACAGTGTCACAATGCGTTGAAAATAACTGATCTACAAGTTCACAAAGCGTAGCATGCACAACTGACTTTTTAAACTTGTAGATCAGCTATTTTTGGCAAGCGACACCATTGTTTGATGGAGCATGACTTAAGCATTAGTTAAAATGCTTTTGCAGTTTATTGTGTGAATATACACTGTTGATGTAGGCTACAGGTAAATGTGATGTGTGAATATACACTGTTGATGTAGGCTACAGGTAAATGTGATGTGTGAATATACACTGTTGATGTAGGCTACAGGTAAATGTGATGTGTGAATATACACTGTTGATGTAGGCTACAGGTAAATGTGATGTGTGAATATACACTGTTGATGTAGGCTACAGGTAAATGTGATGTGTGAATATACACTGTTGATGTAGGCTACAGGTAAATGTGATGTGTGAATATACACTGTTGATGTAGGCTACAGGTAAATGTGATGTGCATTGATCCTGTTGATGGGTCCGTTGTCTCATAATCCACCTATGGCTACAATAAATCAACCTTAATCACACGGTATCATGTCATCACATGACTTCATTCACTATCATGGTACTGTACTCCATGTGTGCCGTTTTTACAGTTGAAATATAACTTGTGATAAAAGGTTGAGTTAAATGTTGTGTTTCAGTCCTGGGGAGGTGCATGCGGCTGATTTGTTCATAGACCAACACGGGAACAACAAAGTTCATGCTCACTTTTGAGACAGTGCCTCCAGTCGAGGTCCGTTAGAACGATGTACTGCAGCTGCCAATGTATTCCCTATGAGAGGATATGAGAGTTAGCCTACTTTTTAAATGATCCTACATTAACTGGAGACGATATTGATTTAAATAAAAAATATGTTTCCAAATGTATGGAGTGTCTTTGTCAACATATCTTCTTGTTTTCTTAATAGTTGATGTGTCTCACATTTAATTTGCCACTTTTATGGGTTACCCATAATGTTAACACAGCAGAGGGCAGACTGCAGACAGACACAGTAGTCGCATTTCAGTGACATCGCTGTCTTTACGAGCGCCGAGCGTCCACTCTGAGGTGGGGAATTCTCATCCCAATCCCGACTGACTTTGTTCAAATTGCTATATTTTGAACATCTCATAGGCTTATATTAATTTTCTACCCACCACGGAGCTCAGACGGTACGTGACAAATTAATACCGTTGTTGTATTAACTTGCCTGAATGTAAGTTGGGGAAATAACCCAACTAAATGGAGGAGTGACATATCCCGACATTTTCAACTACTTAGTGAATACTCCAGGTTAGTATTAATATACAAATAGTCTTTCAAGATGCTGTTTGGATAATTGTCCCAAATAAATAGCCTATAAAAATGATGCATGTGAGACACAAATTTATCTGGGTATTGAAAACCTCAAGGGATGCGTCCGTGACGTATATACCATGCGACCACTTAAACCTTAGATAATTAAAAAAAACTGTACTGGGTTTGGTGATGTTCTATATTGTCTGAATCAACTTTGTTTGTGTTCGTTTATGTGCTAAAAGAGTGACTTTGAGAGCTGTTTTACCGTACAATGTAAGTCAATGAAACAAACGCATATTTTGAATTATCAATTTCTAAGCAATGGAGCAATTATTTTTGATTTCTCGTCCATCTTTGGAGTTACATCATGGCAAGGTAACTAAACAACCTAAACCTCTACCAAAGTGGTCTTGCCCTTTAACTGAAACTGAAAAAAAAAACTTTCGCACTAATGACTCTGACTCCCAAACCCACATCGAGCAACTGGTGTTCAACACATAGAGACATTTTGTGTCCATTTTAACCACATGAACCCCAGTCCCTGTTCTGCCCATGTTATAATGCATGCACGCAGGCACGCACTCGCGAGCACACGCACACACGCACGCCCGCCCGCCCGCCCGCCCGCCCGCGCACGCACGCACGCACGCACGCACGCACGCACGCACGCACGCACGCACGCACGCACGCACACACACACAGACACACACACACACACACACACACACACACACACACACACACACACACACACACACACACACACACACACACAAAGACCACTTTGGTACAGGTTTGGGTTGTGTCCAAACAATATACTATCAAAAAATGATACATTGCAACTATAGGATAACAGGTGAACAATGAACCTGTACTATAGCATCTAAACCATTTAATATGGTGTCATGAATAAAATACTGTATCATGAATACAATGATTGATGTACTCATGGAACATTATGAATAGTATATACAAACATCAAATCCACATAAAATACATCATAAGTAGGCAAATAGGCAAAGATTATCCCAGAGATTTGGGAGAAAATTACCCATATACAACTACACAGCCCATAAATATGATAGCCTACAGTAGTTAGCCTACAGTACTCACAAACGATGAGAGTGTGTTGCTCTTATAAGGAGGATGCTGGCTAGCTAAGTGACCAGGCCAGTTCTGACACCACAAACCAGTTTAAAACTCTACAGCAGAGAAATCACAGATCAGGTGTAGTTTCACAATAAGTCCACTAGATGATGCACATAAACCACATACACTGACAGCAGAGGAGCCCATGTAAGGCTCCAACCTGCTCCTCAGGAGCAGTTTGGGGATCAGTGTCTTGCTCAAGGACACTTTGACACTATCACAGGGGGAGTCGGGGATCGAACCGGGAACCTTCTGTTTCCCAAGAGACCATTTTACCTCCTGAGCCACTGTGTTGTGTAGGGTTTAATTGGTTAAGGTGTATCTTCTTAGTGTGTGTTCTACATTTCAGCAGCTCTAAAAAATAGCTGATCTACAAGCTTGTCATGTATATTTCTCGCCAAAGGCAGGGCTGCACTGGGACATATATTCTGCCATGACATTTTGGTCCAGACCTGCCCACCACAACCGGCGTACATATACTCTACCGCCCCACTCCGTCGAGGCACATACAAACAAACACACATGCCCTTAATACCACCACTTTTACTGAAAAGCATCCCTCCATGTTCTGGAGCCTTGAGTAAAATAAATGAGAACTACATGACCCATACACAACTACACAACCCATAAATATGATACAGTAGTTAGCCTACAGTACTCACAAACAATGAGAGTGTGTTGCTCTTATAAGGAGGATGCTGGCTAAAGCACATCATTACACTGGCAGTAAGATACCCTACTCTGTGGAGATCATCTCATGATGTATTGGACAGGACATATTGCAAACCTGGACATGAGCAGTAGAGGACTATTATGAAAGGGTGAAGTATGAACATGATTACATGCAGAAATTAGTCTGCATGCAATCAGAACTTAATTAGTTAATTGCAAAAATAGCAGATCTACAAGGACACTCCACGTCACAATGACACTGACTTGTGAGTGTGTAGATAGTTAACTATCTTAAAATGGGAGCATAAATAATTGGTCAGCGCAACCTGCCAACTACCGTAATGATCCTAAAACTGAGGGGCAAAAACTATTATGGTCGGCCCATTATGGTCGGCCCACCAGGCATATGCCCGCTGTGTGAACCGGCCAGTCCGCCGCTGGCCAAAGGGCAGATGGTGCACCTAAACCACATACGCAGGACCACCTGGTGCGCCAGGTACCTACAGTATGGAGATAAAATGAGGGGCCCGGTATAGACCCCTGGGGGACTCCAGTGAAATGATAAATGGAACATTTACAATGTGCATTACATTCATCCATTCACACACTGACAGCAGAGGAGCCCATGTAAGGCTCCAACCTGCTCCTCAGGAGCAGTTAGGGGTTCAGTGTCTTGCTCAAGGACACTTTGACACTATCACAGGGGGAGCCGGGGATCAAACCGGGAAGCTTCCATTTCCCAGGCGACCACTTTACCTCCTGAGCCACTGCCGCGCCCATGTGTTGTGTAGTCTGTCTGTCTCTGTGTGCGTACACAAGTGTGTGGTAGATGGATGCTACAGTCCATACCACATCAGCTTACTGTAAATGTAGATGATTAAAAGTGAAAATGTTGAAGATTTAAAGAGCAAGACCAGTTTGGTAGAGGTTTGGGTTGTGTAGTTTCTTGTCCGCCTTTGGAGTTACATCATGGCAAGGTAACTACAACTCAAACAAAGGTAAACCTCTAACAAAGTGGTCTTGCCCTTTTTTCCCCTACTTTTCACACTAATGAGTCTGACTCCCAAACCCACATGGAGAAACTGGTGTTCAGCACATAAAGACAGTTTCGTGCCCATTGTAACCACATGAACCCCAGTCCCTGTTCTGCCCATGTTATAATAGGCCAAAATTCAGGGAAATAGTAATATTTAGTAATAATACAATCTCACAACATATCACGATACAACGTGTTGTAGATGAGCTATTTACGACAAAGAGATTTGGAAAAAAATGAGAGGGTCTAGTATAGACCCCTGGAGGGCTCAAACCTGAGGCAAAACCACTCTGGTAGAGGTTTGGGTTGTGTAGTTACCTTGCCATGATGTAACTCTTAAGGTGGACAAGAGATCAAAACATTATTGCTCCATTAATTAGTAATTGATCATTCAAAATGTGCTCCTCATTGACTTACATTGTATGGTAAAACAGCTCTCAAAGTCACTCTTTTAGCACATAAACAAACTCAAACAAAGCTGAACAATATAGAACATCACCAAACCTAGTACTGTTTTATTTATTTATAAAAATGTAAACTTCCTGTTAATCTTTCTATTTTTATTAGGAAGAAAACACAAACTGGATCCGTGCATCCGTATCTTCTTTTGCTGGATGGACTAAAATAGTGACTTTGAGAGATATTTCACCATACAATGTAAGTCAATGAGGAGCATATTTTGAATTATCAATTTCTAATCAGTGAACCAACCATTCATTTTTGATTTCTTGCCCACCTTTGGAGTTACATCATGGCAAGGTAACCACACAACCCAAACCTCTACCAGTAGTCTAGCCCTTCAGACAGCTCTGACACTTCATGCAGAGAAGAAATAAATCAATGTTACTGAATGTACGTACAATGTTTTTACAAAATAATCACCATTATCTTAATTATTTCTGACATTCATACAGTCATAATATACAATATACTGTAATACCACACACTGTAATGCATTCATCCAACATGTGTAATATTACCTGGTGAATTCACATCCAGATCAAGTCAACGTTGATCTGCATCTGCAAAGAAGACAATGTTTCTTCACATTAATCAGTATATTGTACAACAATATGACACCTGGTGAGGCTGTGCATAGATTTATTAATATACGTCTCATATTATTTATTTTGTCTATAAAAAGACTCAGTCCTGACTTAATATAACAATGATTTGTGAATGTGATTGTTAGAGTGTATGATGTTAAATATGTTTTATGACAGTACATACAGTAGAACACTCTTTAAGCCAGTGTGACATTAACATGTGTGAGACATCACATACCTGCTTACATATTCATGAGCACAAAGCACATGTGATAGGTGGAGACAGTACTGTGGGCGGGTCTGGAGGTGGCTGGAACTATAGACATCCAATCAGGACGTCAGGAAGTTCACCTGTTGACAACCTCTGTATCACACAAACACACACGCACACGCGCACACACACACACACACACACACACACACACACACACACACACACACACACACACACACACACACACACACACACACACACGTTTTTATTAACATACTTTTGATTTTCTTTCCATAACCCTAAAGCCTTAAATAGACTATCTACAAGCTCAAAACACGTCGTGCTGCGACATATTGTGAGCTTGTAGATCATTTATTTTCGATGCACAAAACCAGCACGCAACTAAGTGAAAGTCAGGCATAACTCCAACATCAGCCACTAATCCTAAACTCACAATGACTAATCCTACCTTAAAACAAGCATTTAAATTGTACCAGGAAAATCACAACATCCACTTCTCTAATTTACTATTCTTTTGGGGACATTTGGCCCTCATAAGTATAGTAACACAAGCGCCGTACGGACACACACACACAAACACACGCGGTACATTTTAGGCATTTGGCAGACTCTCTCTATAAATATGCAAAATGGTGCTTTATAGTTCACCTGCTGACAACCTGTATCCCACACACACACACACACACACACACACACACACACACACACACACGGAGGAAGAAACCATGCAAGACACCAACCTGCTCATCAGAGCAATTAGAGGTTCAGTGTCTTGCTCAAGGACACTTCCACACTAACTCTGGGGGAGCCCCCCAGCCCGGGATCGAACTGGGAACCTTGCGGTTTCCAGTTCACTCTACCCGGCCCACTCTACCCCTGAGCCACTGCCCCCCCTATTAGTCATCTAGAGAGACTTACAATGAGCAATATAAACACATACATCAAATGCAGAGAGACAGTGTAGTGACTCAGTCAACTAGGATCACAGGTAACCTAGCATCAATCTAAACAATATACTATCAAAACATTATCTGGAGATTGAAAATATAGGATATCAGGTCAACAATAAACCTATTAAACCATTTAACATGGTGTCATGATAAAATACTGTATCACTAATACAATGACTGATGAACTCATGGAACATGATGAATATATACAAACATCAAATCCATATAAAACACATAGACCAATAGCTTGGCACAACAGTGTAACTTTAATTATAGGCTTTCTGGTAGCCTCAGTTTTGCATTCTGTGCTACACCAGATCAGCTTGGTGTGGATGATTCAAATATGAAGATATTGTAGATTTGAATCAAACCCAAATGGAGCAACTGGTGCTCAAGACAATTAGACAATTTTGCCCCTCCCTTCTAACCACTTGAACCCCAGCATCCCTATTCTATTCATGTCATTATAGGCAATAGTATGAGAAAATAGGCAAACATTTGCCTAAAATAGCTGATCTACAATCTCACAACATGTCATGTTGTAACATGTTGAGAGTTTGTAGATCAGTTATTTTCAGCAAAGGGATTTGGGAGAAAATGAGGGGCTAAGTATAGACCCCTGGGGGACTCCAGTGAAATGATAAATGGAACATTTACAATGTGCATTACATTCATCCATTCACACACTGACAGCAGAGGAGCCCATGTAAGGCTCCAACCTGCTCCTCAGGAGCAGTTAGGGGTTCAGTGTCTTGCTCAAGGACACTTTGACACTATCACAGGGGGAGCCGGGGATCGAACCGGGAAGCTTCCGTTTCCCAAGCGACCACTTTACCTCCTGAGCACAATGATGTCTTACATTCATGGTCATAATGTACCATGTAATACACATAATGTACTAATCACTAATCAATGTAGCATTTGAACTGGTGTGTGGGAAGGACTGGCCATCAGCAATGTTGGAATTTTTACTTTGGGTTTTGGATAGATGAAGAAAATAAACTCTGTAGTAAACTGAGGCGTGTCATAAGCCTTAATTTCACACAGTGTGTCCAACAATATCCATTTATAGAGTTTTGAACCACACTGTCTGTCTGTCTGTCTGTCTGTCTGTCTGTCTGTCTGTCTGTCTGTCTCTGTGTGCGGACGCAAGTGTGTGGTAGATGGATGCTACAGTCCATACCACATCAGCTTACTGTAAATGTGGATGATTAAAAGTGAAGATATTGAAGATTTATAGAGCAAGACCAGTTTGGTAGAGGTTTGGGTTGTGTAGTTACCTTGCCATGGTGTAACTGCAAAGGTGGACGAGAAATCAAAAAGAATTTCTCCATTGATCAGAAATTGTCAATTAATAATGTGCTCCTCATTGACTTACATCGTACGGTGGAACAGCTCCCAAAGTTACTCTTTTACCTACAGTATGTCAACTTCAATTTGACTATTTGAAGATCCGGATCCCGATCTACGGATCCAGTCCGGGTTTTCTTCTTAATAAAAATAGTGAAATCAACAGTAAGTTGTCATTTTTATAATTAAAAAAACTGTACTGGGTTTGGTGATGTTCTATATTGTCTGAATCAACTTTGTTTGTGTTCGTTTCTGTGCTAAAAGAGTGACTTTGAGAGCTGTTTTACCGTACAATGTAAGTCAATGAGGCACATATTTTGAATTATCAATTTCTAATCAATGGAGCATTTTTTTTTTCTCGTCCACCTTTGGAGTTACATCATGGCAAGGTAACTACACAACCCAAACCTCTACCAAAGTGGTCTTGCCCTTTAACCAAAGGGCAGATGGTGCACCTAAACCACATATGCAGGACCACCTGGTGCGCCAGGTACCTACAGTATGGAGATAAAATGAGGGGCCCGGTATAGACCCCTGGGGGACTCCAGTCAAATGATAAATGGAACATTTACAATGTGCATTACATTCATCCATTCACACACTGACAGCAGAGGAGCCCATGTAAGGCTCCAACCTGCTCCTCAGGAGCAGTTAGGGGTTCAGTAGTGTCTTGCTCAAGGACACTTTGACACTATCACAGGGGGAGCCGGGGATCAAACCGGGAAGCTTCCATTTCCCAGGCGACCACTTTACCTCCTGAGCCACTGCCGCGCCCATGTGTTGTGTAGTCTGTCTGTCTCTGTGTGCGTACACAAGTGTGTGGTAGATGGATGCTACAGTCCATACCACATCAGCTTACTGTAAATGTAGATGATTAAAAGTGAAGATGTTGAAGATTTAAAGAGCAAGACCAGTTTGGTAGAGGTTTGGGTTGTGTAGTTTCTTGTCCGCCTTTGGAGTTACATCATGGCAAGGTAACTACAACTCAAACAAAGGTAAACCTCTAACAAAGTGGTCTTGCCCTTTTTCCCCCTACTTTTCACACTAATGAGTCTGACTCCCAAACCCACATGGAGAAACTGGTGTTCAACACATAAAGACAGTTTAGTGCCCATTGTAACCACATGAACCCAAGTCCCTGTTCTGCCCATGTTATAATAGGCCAAAATTCAGGGAAATAGTAATATTTAGTAATAATACAATCTCACAACATATCACAATACAACGTGTTGTAGATGAGCTATTTACGACAAAGAGATTTGGAAAAAAAATGAGAGGGTCTAGTATAGACCCCTGGAGGACTCAAACCTGAGGCAAAACCACTCTGGTAGAGGTTTGGGTTGTGTAGTTACCTTGCCATGATGTAACTCTTAAGGTGGACAAGAGATCAAAACATTATTGCTCCATTAATTAGTAATTGATCATTCAAAATGTGCTCCTCATTGACTTACATTGTATGGTAAAACAGCTCTCAAAGTCACTCTTTTAGCACATAAACAAACTCAAACAAAGCTGATTCAAACAATATAGAACATCACCAAACCTAGTACTGTTTTATTTATTTATAAAAATGTCAACTTCCTGTTAATCTTTCTATTTTTATTAGGAAGAAAACACAAACTGGATCCGTGCATCCGTATCTTCAACAGGAAGTTGACATTTTTATATATTGAAAAAGAAAACGGTACTGGATTTTGTGATGTTCCATATTGTCTGAATCAGTTTTGTTTGCTTTTGCTGGATGGACTAAAATAGTGACTTTGAGAGATATTCCACCATACAATGTAAGTCCATGAGGAGCATATTTTGAATTATCAATTTCTAATCAGTGGACCAACCATTCATTTTTAGCGGTGCCAACCGCTCTACACTTGGCTTTGACTCCGTGTCTGTGTGTCTGTCTGTGTGTCTGTGTGTCTGTGTGTCTGTGTGTCCGTATGAGCCCGGGATGAGCGCGGCAAAGAAGCAACACATACAAACACACGCACACACACACACACACACACACACACACACGGACTTGGAGATTGCCTATGCCATCTCTCCTCTCATTGGCCAGACGTGCCACCGGTTATCAAAGAGGGGTACAGGGACCCCCAGGGACGTCCGCCCGTATGAGCACGGGATGAGCACGGGATTTTAAACAGCTATAACTCCAGTTTGCAGCATGCCACCAAGTCCAAATTTGGTATGTGGCCTTAGACCACCAATACGGGACGAGCATGAATTGCTCAAGCCCCGCCCCCTCTGTCTTCCCATTGGCTGGCCTTTAAACAGCCATAACTCAAGTTCGCAGCATGTTACGGAGTACAAATTTTGTACATGGACTAAAACCACCAATAAGGACGAACTCTAATTACTTAAGCCCCGCCCCCTCTGTGTGCCCATTGGCTGGGCTTTACACAGCCATCATTCCAGTTTGCAGCATGCTACCAAGTACAAATTTGGTAAGTGGACTCAGACCACCAATAGGGACGAACTGAAATGAGTTAAGCCCCGCCCCAAAGGCACCGCTTCCTTCACACAGGGTGTGATTTTTGATTTCTTGCCCACCTTTGGAGTTACATCATGGCAAGGTAACCACACAACCCAAACCTCTACCAGTAGTCTAGCCCTTCAGACAGCTCTGACACTTCATGCAGAGAAGAAATAAATCAATGTTACTGAATGTACATACAATGTTTTTACAAAATAATCACCATTATCTTAATTATTTCTGACCTTCATACAGTCATAATATACAATAATCTGTACCACACACTGTAATGCATTCATCCAACATGTGTAATATTACCTGGTGAATTCACATCCAGATCAAGTCAACGTTGATCTGCATCTGCAAAGAAGACAATGTTTCTTCACATTAATCAGTATATTGTACAACAATATGACACCTGGTGAGGCTGTGCATAGATGTATTAATATACGTCTCATATTATTTATTTTGTCTATAAAAAGACTCAGTCCTGACTTAATATAACAATGATTTGTGAATGTGATTGTTAGAGTGTATGATGTTAAATATGTTTTATGACAGTACATACAGTAGAACACTCTTTAAGCCAGTGTGACATTAACATGTGTGAGACATCACATACCTGCTTACATATTCATGAGCACAAAGCACATGTGATAGGTGGAGACAGTACTGTGGGCGGGTCTGGAGGTGGCTGGAACTACAGACATCCAATAAGGACGTCAGGAAGTTCACCTGTTGACAACCTCTGTATCGCACAAACACACACACACACACACACACACACACACACACACACACACACACACACACACACACACACACACACACACACACACACACACACACGTTTTTATTAACATACTTTTGATTTTTTTTCCATAACCCTAAAGCCTTAAATAGACGATCTACAAGCTCACAACACGTCGTGCTGTGACATATTGTGAGCTTGTAGATCATTTATTTTCGGTGCACGAAACCAGCACGCAACTAAGTTAAAGTCAGGCATAACTCCAACATCAACCACTAATCCTAAACTCACAATGACTAATCCTACCTTAAAACAACCATTTAAATTGTACCAGGAAAATCACAACATCCATTTCTCTAATTTACTATTCTTGTGGGGACATTTGGCCCTCATAAGTATAGTAACACAAGCGCACGCACACACACGCGGTACATTTTAGGCATTTGGCAGACTCTCTCTATAAATATGCAAAATGGTGCTTTATAGTTCACCTGCTGACAACCTCTGTATCCCACACACACACACACACACACACACACACACACACACACACACACACACACACACACACACACACACACACACAGCGATGGTGGAGGAAACCATGCAAGACACCAACCTGCTCATCAGAGCAATTAGAGGTTCAGTGTCTTGCTCAAGGACACTTCCACACTAACTCTGGGGGAGCCCCCCAGCCCGGGATCAAACTGGGAACCTTGTGGTTTCCAGTTCACTCTACCCGGCCCACTCTACCCCTGAGCCACTGCCCCCCCTATTAGTCATCTAGAGAGACTTACAATGAGCAATATAAACACATACATCAAATGCAGAGAGACAGTGTAGTGACTCAGTCCCCACACGGAAAGGAAATATATGAACATACATTTTTTAAATATATGTCACATATATGTTCATCATATATGTGACATATTCGAAATTGGCCGCCTACATATATGTATATTACATATATGTACATATATGCACATATATGTCTATATATGTTTAGAACATATATGTAGGCGGCCAATTTCGAATATGTCACATATATGTATTCAATATATATGTTAAATATGCACATATATGTATTTAATATATATGTTAAATATATGTCATATATGTTTATTTACACATATATACCTACCTACATAAATGAATAAAAAACAAATCTAAAAGTCATTAACATTCATTTATTCAGAAAAACAAAACACATTATATATATATTGTTCACGCCTCTACCACATCCTTCCTATCATAGGCATGTTTTTAATATTTGTTTCAGTATAAAACAAACAAAATAGCTGATCAACAACCTCACAATTAACATTGGAGCACAGCTTTCTTTCCCATCATGGGCATGTTTTCAATATTTTTGTTTCAATATAAAACAAACAAAATAGCTGATCTACAAGCTCACAAAACATTGGAGCACAGCTTTCTTCACTTAGTCTGCCTTGGGCGATAACGGAGCTCTGTCAGCTTGGAATTGATGGGTGTACCCAGCTGGCCTTTGGTTGCATGTGGCCACTTCTTCTGTGTTGCCTCTACAGAGAAGAGAAAGGGAGATAATGAGCTAGAAGACAGGACCAAATGCTCAGTCTACTATAGACTCCAATAGCATTCCACTCCATGGCAAGAGGAACAATTTGATTAGTGATTTTAGTCATGATCTTTTCTTAATTAGAATTATATAGAACTTTCTGAAAAATCAGTGCATTTATTGAGTCTGTCCAAGTTTACAATTATTAGTGACAACTTGTCAAATGATCTCATGGTATGTTTGACATCACATGAACTGCACTTGTACGAACCACAGATTATCAGCACAGGTTGTTTACCAGTAAGAGCAATAAGATATGCTTCGCAATCAAGCAAATAAATTAAAGGCATGAATGAAAATGAATGAAAGGCATGGTCTGGTCATTGCATGAGTATGGGTGAAGGAGGGATGAAGATGCCAGTGTTCTAACAGTGTTCTAACACAGAGGACCACCACAGTGGAAGCAGACTAGGCCAGAATCCTATTAGAATCCTGTGATCAGGAAGTGAGCAATTGGAAAGTTAGTGTATGATCACCCTACAGTAGGTGCCAAGCCGTGCAAGATACCAATGGTGTCGATGATTACCTGATGCCGTCTCCACTGATAGCTAATAAATAGTGAAACAGGGATGTTAAAGTAGCCAACTTAAGGCATCAGCTATTACTATTACCCATTTTCCTTTCTCAATTCTTTTGTTTTTGCTCACCAATTATGGCTGTCTTTTTCTCAGCGTCCAGGGCTTCCAGCTGATCCCCTTCACCTCGCTTTGGCTTGCCACCTTAAGAAATATTTCATGATTATTATTTTAGAGGAGAAGAATGTCAAACAACAACAAAAAAAGTATCAAACGAAAGTACACAGTATCCCAAAATTAAATAAAAAATAAAGACATCATCAGACTAATGCAAGTAAAGACATCATGTAGCAGCAGATATTCTTTTCACCTGAAAATCGTCTTCGCACTTCTTCTTGTCGTGTCCAGTCTTTGCACTGGTGCTCACTGCCAGCCAGGTGTTTCTTTCAGCAACTGTGATAGTAGAAATATTTTAAAACATTATTTGTGTGTTAGTAATTTAAAAAGTAATGTTAACTCATCAGATTGCTCATAATTCGCGCCACCGTGCCCCCTTCTCATAATTCATTCAGTTCTTCTGATGAACTTGGCAAAGTGTTTCACAATGCAGAACTGATTAATGAACTCATGTTATACAAATCAGTGGTTCTCAAACATGTTCATGTCAAGGACCCCCTAATTAGTATGTACTTGGCTATGCAGACTCAAGATTTGAGTTACAAAAGTGTTTCAAAAATATTCCACACATATTGTTTACAGTGTTCTTTAGTTTTTTAATAGCTGGTAGATCTGCTATTTTCAAATAGGCACTTTATATAGGGTTTAAGTGGTTAAACTGATTTTGATGCTATATAACCTCATTTACCAGGGGACCACCTAGAAACCCCCCAATGACCCCTGGGGGTCCCTGGTGCTCACTTTGAGAACCATTACCTGCTTTTGTTAGCTACTGTCTGTAAAACAAACTAAGTTAAAAGAAACAGATTACCAAAGCTGTCTGCACATTAAAATTCTCAGTGTAAATTGAACTGTACTTAAGGATCCATTGGTACTGTTTGTACTCTCTTTCTCTTAATTAAATGATTTTGCTCTGTACTGTAGGTTCAAAATTCACAGATATAATAATAACAATAATAATAATAATAATGATAATAATAATAATAATAATAATAATACATTATTATTATTATTATTATTATTAATAATAATAATAGTAATAATAATAATAATAATAATAATAATAATAATAATAATAATAATAATAATAATAATAATGAATTACAGTCAAAACAAACGCCAACATTAGCTCTCACTGAGGTGGACTGATTTATATCTGAAATAAACACTCATCATGCACCACATGGAAATGAATATGCTAATGCCATGTCTAAGACTGTGTTACACACCCCAAAAACCTTATCTCAAGCTCACAATGCGTCGCTGTGAGCTTGTAGATCAGTGATTTTTGGGAGTGCAACACAGTCTTACGACAAAACATAATGTAAGCTTAACCTGAGCGAATCACTGTATCATGACAGTCATGACGAAACTTCAACCTGGTGTTTGCACTTTATCCATTTACGGCCCTACATCTACATACACGTTCTGATTTCAAATATATAGTGCTTAACTCCTGGCCACGGATGTTACAATTCACTTCGGGTGGGTGTAAGTCCCGTATTATTCCGGATGGTTCAATAAAAAGCATTTTAATCCGATCGGTGGCCATTGTGTCATAGAGTTATAATGTATCAGAGTGCAGTACACCTCCCAACCAATAGGGTCGCGTAGTTGAAAGCATGAGGAAATACGGAAAAAATGGCCACCGATCGAATTAAAATGCTTTTTATTGAACAATACAGACAATACAGGTATTTCCGAGTGCCCTAGTAGACTTGTAACATCCGTGGCCATGGAGTAAGCACTTTATATTTAAAATCTGAACGTGTATGTGGATGTACAGGTTGTAAATAGAGAAAGTACAAAAAACAGGTTGCAGTTCAGCCATGACGCTCATGACGGACGAGCGTCGTGTGATCCATGGCTAATACGCTAATATAATTGCACTTTTACGATACTAACAAGTTGGATAACATAATTCCATAAACTAATTAAAGAACTTACCTGCTATCTAGAAGAGTAGAAGCACGGAAGCACCCGATTTGTTTGTAAATAAATGTTCGCTCAGCCGAAAGACGTTAGATCCACATGTCGAATTCAAAACGAATAGGCTCCGCCCAGAGCTGCGTGACGTAATTCTGTGAGGGTGGTTCTCAACCTGTGGGTCGGGAACCACATGATTTTGGGGAGTTTCCCAGATGACAGTGAAGTAAAATTTAAGTAAACTTTTTAATACCTAAAAAAAAATAAAAAAATAAAAAAGCAAAGAAAAAGACTATTACTGCATCAAAAGTAGCCTGGGCAGCATTCCATTTTCGGGTATATGATCCGGTCGGAAAAAAAGAAAAAGTGGCCGGATAGGCAGAACCGGAAAGACGTCTCACCCCAAAATAGGTCCGTGCTAATAAAATCCTTGATACGGCATTGTTTAGCTTATTTTTTAAATGTAAATGTGCGTGCACTATCCGGAGACTATTTAGCGTCGGTATTATCCCACGGGGAAACTCTATTCCATTTAAACCGCAAAACCGGATAGGCAGAACCGGAAAGAGGATTCTTTTTTCTTTTTTTTTTTCAGTAGGCGTGGTCTAGACCGGATCATATGTTGTCTTCTGGAACGCAGACCAGGCTTTCCTCCGAGGTGGAAAGACTGGTGATGCGAGGTTACATCAAAAGTAATCAACAAACTATACAAAAAAACTGGTCAAACATTGGCCAAATTGCCAAAAATATAAGAAAGAGGCAAAAATAACCCATCAAGCCGTTCTTGTGAGCTTGTAGATCGGCTATTTTTACAATATTGATCTGTGGAACAGAGTCAAACTAAATGCATCAACTCCTACATTCCAAATGCATATTAGGGTTGGGGGTCCCCAGTTCAAATATGATTATTTTGGGGGATCTCGGCCTAAAAAGGTTGAGAACCACTGCTGTAAGTAACAGGATAGATGGGCACGGCATGGGATATCTGCACACCTCAATGTAAATTGGCTATTTTGTCCAAAATGTAAAAAAAATAAAAAAATAAATTAACATATTTTTAAGTAAAATAAAGTATACATGATTAGAACATTCTTAAACATTCGACAATTAGGGTCTAATATTTCCATAATTGCTACAAAATTGCAACAAAACCTGTATAGCAGTCATTTGGGGCGTAAACAAGAAGTTGAAGGATACAACTACTAATGATAATAATAACTGATAATGATGATTATGTTTACATCATGTAAAACATTTTACATTGTTGTGAATCTAGAAGGCAATGGAAAACAGAAAGGTCTTTAGTTGTGTTTTAAAATAAATAAGAGTGGCAGCAGACCTAATTAAACAATATTGTCTTTATGTTATACAGTATCTTCCACAATCCACAAACCACAATCTACATTGAATGGAAATACATACAATAATGAATACATTTTCTTATATAACTTTGGACTGATATGCACATATTACCTTGCAAATAAAAAAGGGAGATATGAGCTATATATATAGGCATTATGTATGACATATATGCAAAAAGTCAAATACATATTAGCTATATATATAGGCATATATGTAGGCATTTATGACATATATGCAAATATATGAACCTGATTGTGGCATATATGTGAACATATATGAGCTACATATGAGACATATATTCCCTATATATCAACATATATGCACATATATGAACCTGATTGTGGCATATATGTGAACATATATGAGCTATATATGAGACATATATTCCCTATATATCAACATATATGCACATATATGAACCTGAATATGACATATATGCAGCATATATTCTGCATATACCTGCCATATATTGGCATATATGTTCATATATTTCCTTTCCGTGTGGGTCAACTAGGATCACAGGTAACCTAGTATCAATCTAAACAATATACTATCAAAACATTATCTGGAGATTGAAAATATAGGATATCAGGTCAACAATAAACCTATTAAACCATTTAACATGGTGTCATGATAAAATACTGTATCACTAATACAATGACTGATGAACTCATGGAACATGATGAATATATACAAACATCAAATCCATATAAAACACATAGACCAATGTCCAAAGACATAGACCAATAGCTTGGCACAACAGTGTAACTTTAATTATAGGCTTTCTGGTAGCCTCAGTTTTGCATTCTGTGCTACACCAGATCAGCTTGGTGTGGAGGATTCAAATATGAAGATATTGTAGATTTGAATCAAACCCAAATGGAGCAACTGGTGCTCAAGACAATTAGACAATTTTGCCCCTCCCTTCTAACCACTTGAACCCCAGAATCCCTATTCTATTCATGTCATAACAGGCAACAGTCTGCGGAAATAGGCAAGAATTTGTCTAAAATAGCTGATCTACAATCTGCAGAACAGTTATTTTCAGCAAAGAGATTTAGGAGAAAATGAGGGGCCAAGTATAGAACCCTGGGGGACTCCAGTGAAATGATAAATGGAACATTTACAATGTGCATTACATTCATCCATTCACACACTGACAGCAGAGGAGCCCATGTAAGGCTCCAACCTGCTCCTCAGGAGCAGTTAGGGGTTCAGTGTCTTGCTCAAGGACACTTTGACACTATCACAGGGGGAGCCGGGGATCGAACCGGGAAGCTTCCGTTTCCCAAGCGACCACTTTACCTCCTGAGCCACTGCCACGCCCATGTGTTGTGTAGGATTTAAATGGTTAAGGTGTGTCTTCTTAGTGTGTGTTTCCACATTTCAGCAGCTCTAAAAAATAGCTGATCTACAATCTCACAACATCTCGCATGCATGATGCATTTTAAACTTGTAGATCAGCTAATTTCAGCAAGTCAACCGACACCATCGTATGACGGATCATAAATGACACGTCAGTTAATATGTTAACAGTTGTGTGTATAGTTTGTATTGTGTGTGTTGTTGATCCTGTGTGGATCTCATGATCCTCTTATGGCTACATGGAGCGAGTTACATCATGGCAACTAAACAACCCAAACCTCTACCAAAGTGGTCTTGCCCTTTAACTGACTTTTTTGGGGGAACTTTTCACACTAATGAGTCTGACTCCCAAACCCACATGGAGAAACTGGTATTCAACACATGAAGACAGTTTTGTGCCCATTTTAACCACATGAACCCCAGTCCCTATTCTGCCCATGTTATAATAGGCCTGCACGCACGCACGCACACACACACACACACACACACACACACACACACACACACACACACACACACACACACACACACGGGCCCGGATTCACCCTGTGTGGTCCACTATTAGAACACACTTCCAAAAATAAAATACTTGATTTTAAAAGTGTTAAATAGTGACATGTGTGGTGTCAAAGGACAACTTTGTTTTTTATACAACCAAGGTTTATTTTTTAGAATGTAACCATCACAAAATTAATTAAATTCAATATGTACATTGAAACTATAAGATAACAGGTGAACAATGAACCTTTACTGTAGCATCTAAACCATTTAATATGGTGTCATGAATGAAATACTGT
>NC_139961.1:3761593-3766593 GCF_963454915.1 Gymnoscopelus microlampas | reverse complement strand
TTTTCATAAACGTTTCATAAAGGTTTCTCTCACTCTCCCTCATGTAAACATTGAATATTGACAATTTGGGGGGAATTGAGCCCCATTCTGCCGGTCATATTTGACCCGATTAGAGACCATCAGAATTAACTCAAATTGTGGTAATTATTATGTTGTTGTTTCTGAGACTGAGGATATCATGAAGCCTTGTTCCAATAAAGAAATATAAAGGGTATTTTTTACCTATTTAAACTATTTAAAAGAGGTCAGGAATGAATGTCCTCAAAGTCACGCATCCAACAAGCTTAAACTGAGCAGATTAGACCTTCTGTTCCAGAGATAATGGACAAAACATATTGAAAACGGCCACTTACACCGATTTTCGATCGCCAATTTTCGATTGAGTTTTGTCGCCCGTTTTTCTTTAATAACACGGACTAGGAAGGTCTGACTGTGACAAACCAGATACCTGAGTAAAGTTCACTTTAAGCTGCATCCAACACATCCACTGCCAAACCTAGCATCAATCTAAACAATAAATAAACTATCAAAAATGATCTGTAGGCGACATTGAATCTATAGGATACCAGGTAAACAATGAACCTACAGCATCAGTCTAACCATTTAATATGGTGTCATGGATAAAATAGCCTATGTGTCATAGATACAGTGATTAATGTAGGCTACTCATGTACACATTATGAATATTAACATCACATCCACATAAAATACTTCATAACCAGAAGACTTCATTCAACTGTGATAGTTTTATTATGCAAATCAACAGTTCAATGGCCAGATTAACCCTTTGTGGTGCGGCGGTGCCCGCCGCCTGGGGCCAGGGTGCTAATGTTAGAGGGACAGTTGCTGAAAAAGGACACTTTTGGACATATTTTTTCTTTGGACATTTCTAGCCAAAAATAGCAGATACATATAGGCCTATAGCCCAAAACAATTGCCCAAAAATAGCCGATCTGCAATCGAACATTTTTGGTGCAGGACACCGAGAGCTCAACTAATTAGACTCAAGTCTTTACTGGAGATGCTGCGTGCAGCAATACTGTAGATATTCAAGTCTTTTTTTTTGTTGGCGTTTGGAGCCTCTCTGAGCTTGGTGCCCTGGTCTGCAGCCCCTTAAACCTGTGCATTCAGCCATCCTGAATACATTACTATACTGTAACTGAGTGACCACATGATCACATGTTAGACTCACATCATGAATATAGTCTCAACATGACTGACCATTATGAAAACATTAGTGACAGCGCCTTGACAAAAATACTGTTGCTGTGGGTGGAAACCTCATATGTCCAAAACTGTTACTTTTATTCAAGTCAAAAATAACAAAAATAGCAGATCTTTGAGCTTGTAGATCGGCTATTTTTGCTCCTTTTGTGTGACACTGTAGTAGATTGAAGTAGGTCATTAATTCACAAAAACAGTTATTAAAAAGTTAAAATATGGAGATAAGAGGTTTCTGCCCGACATTAATGGCGACAGCGCACCTTAAATAAACATTTTTGGTGACAGCTCACCACAAATAAACAGTATTGGTGACGGCGCACCTTAAATAAACAGTATTGGTGACAGCGCACCTTAGATATATAAACATTATTGGTGACAGCTCACCACAAATAAACATTATTGGTGACAGCACACCTTAAATAAACAGTATTGGTGACGGCGCACCTTAAATAAACAGTATTGGTGACAGCGCACCTTAGATAAACATTATTGGTGACAGCTCACCACAAATAAACATTATTGGTGACAGCACACCATAAATAAAAAGTATTGGTGACAGCGCACCTTTAATGTGAACCAAACAACATTCATGTCTTAATCACCAACAAACCACTATGTGTAGGTTGATTAATCGTCATATCATAAATCATATAATAGCCTACTAAGCAGTGATTCCCAGGTGTGCCTTCTATGTCATCACGCAGTATGTTTTTGTTTACAAGAAGTAATTACATTTCAACTTTTAGGGACTTTTGATATAATTTTAAAAAATATATATTTTCAATGCCGTGGCAGCTAATGATAGACATGTCCACTTATTAAGACCATTATCATAGTAGTTGAATATGTCATACATATACAATACAAAGCACATAAACTCAAAGAGACATGTTACCTTCATGTGCAGAGAGGAGACACAGAGGAGATAGAGAAGACAAAAGACGCTGCTTCTTCACACCCATCAATGCAGAGTGTCTGAGTTCATCTGAGGTCGTTGTCTCCTCCTCAAACTCAACTATAAGAACATGTGTGACGTCACGATGGTCTCGCCTGGAACTATAGTGTCAGGTTACGTTAAGCTTGTTGAGACGTTCATCTTAAATAGTTCTGTATTTTGCTATGAAAAACACAATTATTGTCAGGGGACAACCTGTGCCCTAATAGACAAGGACATTGCACACACCTAACTAGACAGCTGATTTTAATTATAAGGCAATGGTGGAAAGAAGTAATCAGATATTTTACTTGAGTAAAAGTAGCAATACCACCATCTTACAAGTAAAAGGCCTGTGTTCAAAATGTTACTAAAGTGGTTAATGTATGTTTGATAATGTAATAATGTAGGCTAATCCTTAAAGTAAAGAGTAACTACAGTTTTCAAATAATTGTAGTGGAGTAAAAGTACAATATTTGCCGCTGAGATGTAGTGGAGTAGAAGTGGAAATAAAATAATAATAATAAATAAAAAGTAAAAATAAATAAATAAGTATTAATAATAATAATAATCTCTCCCTCCCTCCGTCCGTCCGTCCGTCCAGAAGTGTCTGTCTGTCTGTCTGTCTGTCTGTCTGTCTGTCTGTCTGTCTGTCTGTCTTGCTCGGCGCTCCCCCCTCAGACGGGGGGAGCGGCTGACGCGGGCGTTATCGCTCAGATCAGCGGGGATCAGGCATAGAGGGGGATCAGGCCGCGCCGCTCATGCTGTGCAGACAGACAGACAGACAGACAGACAGAATCGCTCCGCGAGTAAACGCCAGGCGGTATTACGCATGGTAACCATGGAAACATTGCATCTTTATTGTTATATAGCTATAAGATAATAATAATAATAAAATATATATATATATGTAGGCCTATGTGTATATATATATGTATGTATGTATGTATGTATGTATGTATGTATGTATATATATATATATATATATATATATATATATATATATATATATATATATATATATATATATATATATATATATATATATATATATATATATATATATACACATACATATACATATAATAAAATTGTATCGTCTACTCTGGCTTTTGGGAGCACCCCAGTTTTTAAGTTGCTTGATTCAATATTTAGATTTGATCTTCATTCTATCAGACATGCTGGCCCTTCCTATACAAACCCATTGTAACTTCAAACTCCATTTTAACCATGTTAGATTCATCATAAACACCCGTCCTTGGTTCTGGTGACTGATATTGTCCTTCTAATACGTGAGGAGACTGTGTTTTTTCAATTTGTTTTTTCATTTATTTTTTATATTTCTTCTGGAAAATGAAAAATAAAATAAAAATACAATAAAAAGATTACATTAAATAAATGAAAAATGTTATCGAAAAAAGACGGCCCTCAGGTATTAGGAGGGCAGGGTGAGTCACCAGAACCAAGGACGGATGTTTTTGATGACTCTAACATGTTAAAAATGGAGTTTGAAGTTACAATGGGTTTGTATAGGAAGGGGCTTGTCTGATACAATTAATATCAAATATCTAAATACTGAATCAAGTAACTTAAAAACTGTCTGGGGGGCTCACAAAAAGCCTGGGTAGAAGATAAAATGACCCAAAATATTTTTTGAAAGAGAAATATCCCTTTAACTTGATAAGCTATACTTTAGCAATTAAGTAGAAAGACATTTTGTTGTGAGTTATATACCTGTCCTCCTATGTTCAGTCAGTGGTGGTCTGGAAAGTGTATGAACTTATAATACTTGAGAGTACAATTTTAAGCTAGCTGTAATTTGCTGCAGAAGGCTATTGAGTAGCTACAGTATAGTTACAGTATAGTAGGCTAGGTATGGTAGGCCTACAGTAGATCATGCAGTATGGGTAACAGTACTTTGTAGATTCAGATTAGTAAGACAATTAAATCACCTATTACATTATACCATGATATCAACAAGACATATTTCTACACTGTGGTATTATTACTACTTGTACCTAAGTGAAATATCTGAGTATCTCTAACACCACTGTCTGTCACTTTGTTAAATTGGCAAAGCAGCAAGCACACCATGTCTCAATTGCTTTGAAAGCTATACAAATAAAAGTTTACTTATGATACGAAAAGGGAAATACATGCATGTTCTTGAAAATAGTTATTTATTGAAATGAAAATCATTTCAAACTTGTGTTTTTTCTGTCACGTAGAACCCTGGGAACCCATTCAGTAAAACAAAACAATCAAGAATAAATGTGGAGGATCTATCTTGAGGAATTATTAAGGAAACACATTTCACATATTGCATAAATAAATACTTTCATACAAAATATTAAGGCATGTGTGATATGGAGGTGAAGCCAACAGCTGCCTAGAACTCATGTGTTATGTACTGAACTTGAGGTAAAAATAGATTGTCAGAAAAGGAAATACAACAATTATATTTAAAGGTAGGGTAAGTGATTTTCTTTGGTTAAAATAAGTGTTAAATAGCTCTATATTCTGATAGTAATCATTGCTATAGTGTGTGTGTTCGGTAACAGGCGTCTCCATATCTCTCCACAGCTCTTTATTCAACAGAAAATCCATTTGCACGTAAGGATACCAAGTTTAACCAATCAGGATAGAGAACTCAGACAGGATAAGAGAAATTGGAAGTGATGACACAAATAAAAGAGAAGACAACATTGGAACTGGAACACTATAAAAAGTAAGCTGATAAATGGGTACTCTGTCCTGATTGGCTGAAAATGTGTCACCTAACTGAAAATGTATGGTATTTTATGTTTATATGCAGACTATGTATCCTCATCATGGCCTGTGT
>NC_139961.1:3721593-3756593 GCF_963454915.1 Gymnoscopelus microlampas | reverse complement strand
CACACACACACACACACACACACACACACACACACACACACACACACACACACACACACACACACACACACACACACACACACACACACACACACACACACACACACACACACACACACACACACACACACACACACTCTCTCTCTCTCTCTCACAAACACACAGGCATAAGTACACACACCCTTCTCATTTAATTCTACATATTACATACACACGCACATACACCTATGTTTTTTAACATACACACTTACACTTGTTTATACCTACAATATATTAAATATACTTATTCACCCACACACACCTTTATGAAAAATATATAATTAAATATATACTTGTGTGTGCGTGCGTGCGTGTGCAGAGGAAGAGAAGGAGTACATCAGACAACCAGAGGAGAGGTGACGGCAGGAGACGCCTCTGACCCCTGCAGTAGGCTTACTGGACCAAAAGAAGGAACCTGAATCCCGCCACAATAAAAGCTCAGACTTCTCTGCCTCTGAACTGCAGAAGAGATACTTCTCAAAATGTCATTTCAAATGAAAACGTCAACACGTACAGTATGTGTCCACAGTGTCTGCCATCCGTTGTCCAGAAACCTTTGTTTTGCTTGCTACTATGGAAGTGAAGAGAGGCTCTTGCTATGGAAGTGAAGAGAGGCTCTTGCTATGGAAGTGAAGAGAGGCTTTTGCTATGGAAGTGAAGAGAGGCTCTTGCTATGGAAGTGAAGAGAGGCTCTTGCTATGGAAGTGAAGAGAGGCTCTTGCTATGGAAGTGAAGAGAGGCTCTTGCTATGGAAGTGAAGAGAGGCTCTTGCTATGGAAGTGAAGAGAGGCTCTTGCTATGGAAGTGAAGAGAGGCTCTTGCTATGGAAGTGAAGAGAGGCTCTTGCTATGGAAGTGAAGAGAGGCTCTTGCTATGGATGTGAAGAGAGGCTCTTGCTATGGAAGTGAAGAGAGGCTCTTGCTATGGAAGTGAAGAGAGGCTCTTGCTATGGATGTGAAGAGAGGCTCTTGCTATGGAAGTGAAGAGAGGCTCTTGCTATGGAAGTGAAGAGAGGCTCTTGCTATGGAAGTGAAGAGAGGCTCTTGCTATGGATGTGAAGAGAGGCTCTTGCTATGGAAGTGAAGAGAGGCTCTTGCTATGGAAGTGAAGAGAGGCTCTTGCTATGGAAGTGAAGAGAGGCTCTTGCTATGGATGTGAAGAGAGGCTCTTGCTATGGATGTGAAGAGAGGCTCTTGCTATGGAAGTGAAGAGAGGCTCTTGCTATGGAAGTGAAGAGAGGCTCTTGCTATGGAAGTGAAGAGAGGCTCTTGCTATGGAAGTGAAGAGAGGCTCTTGGATCTATTCTGTTGTTAAGCTGTGACGTTGCGCCCCGTCAGAACAACTTCCGGCTCCAAGTGTGTGTTTTCCCAATGTGCGCAGTGCTGTCTAAAGGGTCATTCTACCGCTTTCCTGGCAACGACAAAGAGAAGAGGAAATCGTTATTTTATAAATATCTATATATAAATACATATAAATAAATATAAAAAATACATTTTGTAATGTTAATAATAAGTAAATATGTATATAAATATATATTAGCCTACTTTTTACTGTCTATGCTATTAGCATTAAGACCCTTTTTAACCCTCAATGGTTTATTGCAAAAAGATTCACGGGTTCCGACATGTTTGTTTACAATGAAGAGTGGACGACGCTGGTGCCTTTTGGATCCGGACGTGACGTCGGACTACAAAATGACGTCAGACTTAAAAACCGAATAGCTGGCAAGCTCTTCTATGAAAGGCTCTTGACAGACTAGTTGTATAAAATAAATAACAGAGCCTTTTCTCTTTAAGTTGTCTGAAACAACTTCACAGGAGAATTTCACTAGAAAAAGATGTTTTTTTTAATCTCTGTAATTCATTCTTCTGGGGTTTCATAGAGTGATTATTTTAGTTTTTTCAACTCGCATCTTGTAAATTATGTAGTCCAAACATTGTTGTATTGTTGCAATCTGGTTAATTGTGTCATCGCTGTGTATATTATAGTTTTGCAGGGGGTGGGGGTGGGGGGGGGGGGGGGGGGGTAGTGGCTCTAATGGCAGCAGCCTTAGAGCCTCAATCACATTCAAAGGTGAGAATGTGTTGCACAACAACACTGTCTACAACATTTAACTGTTGCTGCATGCTGAATCCTTCCTACAAAACTGCAAGTGTCAACATACTCTGGAGTAAGAAGTGTCCAATTGGAGGGTACATAAGTATGCTGTGTGTGTGTGTGTGTGTGTGTGTGTGTGTGTGTGTGTGTGTGTGTGTGTGTGTGTGTGTGTGTGTGTGTGTGTGTGTGTGTGTGTGTGTGTGTGTGTGTGTGTGTGTGTGTGTGTGTGTGTGTGCATGCTTGAGTGTGAAATGGGAATTAAAAGACATTTGCAGAGTCGGCCTCAGGTCTTAAAGGAGTAGGCTAGTTCACCCCAAAAAATACTTATTTCCTATGAATTACACACCCCATGAAGCCTTGAATTCATAGATTTGTTTGTGTCACATTCCTGAGCCAATAATGTGATTACCGGCGGAAAGATGCTATTGTATCCGGTAGGAGACTCAAAGGAGTCTCTTTGTGTCTCCTACCGGAAATGCACCCGGTCATTAAATAATTGCCTCAGGAATGCTTCAAAAACAAACAAAAAAAAATCCACGCATTCAATACTTCATGGGGTGTGTAATTGATAGAAAATAAGACATTTTAACTACTCCTCTAATGGGTTAAACAGACACCCACTGTTGAGTTATACACTTTCAACTCTCTCTCCCTCTGTGTGTGTGTGTGTGTGTGTGTGTGTGTGTGTGTGTGTGTGTGTGTGTGTGTGTGTGTGTGTGTGTGTGTGTGTGTGTGTGTGTGTGTGTGTGTGTGTGTGTGTGTGTGTATATGTGTATATATATATATATATATATATATATATATATATATATATATATATATATATATATATATATATATATATATATATATAAAATAATGTATACAGGGCTGAAGTGGTTAACGTATGTTTTGTAATAACAATAAAAATCTACAAAGTAACTAGAAACTAAAGATTTCAAATAATTGTAGTGGGGTAAAAGTACAATATTTGCCTCTGAGATGTAGTGGAGTAGAAGTAAAAGTATATAGACAATTGGAAATACTCCAGTAAAGTAAAAGGACCTCAACATTTGACTTAAGTACAGTGCTTAAGTAAATGTACTTAGTTACTTTAGACCACTGCTGACCAGGCAGAGTCACTGTGCTTGTCCCCCTACAGAGATGTGAACATCAGTGTGTTGAAACTAACCTCACTCTCTCACTTCCTGTTAGCGTGCAGACTGCACTTCCTCTTCTCTATACATAAGAGGAAGCACCTTCTCTTCTTCATCACGACCCTGGTTTCTACATGACTAAAGCCTTTAGCTATGCTGAAGTTAGCTCAAAGCTCAGTGTATAACAGTACATGATATGAGTTCTACATAGACACTCACATGAGATGATACTGGGAGATTTTATTTATTTTTGTTGATGTTCATATTTCAGTGTTTTCAAAGTCATAACATGTATCACTGAATTGATAGACGTTGATTTATAGAGTGATTCTGCTCATAGACCCTCAAAAAGTAGAACATCTGTCTTATTAATTTTGTTACGTTTTCATGTCTCTGAACAGCTGCATGTATCTGACAGGAACAGATTCCAGATCAGTAAACATATGAGCAGATGAGCTATCTTAAAATCACTCCTGTTAGCCTGCAGACTGTAGTTGCACGTAAACCAGGGAAAGCCCCCTCAGCAGTGGCGCAGCCAGAGTGCTAGTATAGGCTGGGCCTAGGCAGGAGTGGGTGGGCAAGCAAGTTTAAAACAAAAAAAAACGTATTTACGGTAATTATAATTTTTGCCTTCATTTTCATCAAAATACTGACAGGTGTCGCGATGCCCCGTTGACCTCCTCCAGGCAAAACACTGAGGCCAATATGACCCACACGCAGCACAGTAGACAGTGCACAAAAAAGCTCCCATTCCGTACCTGCTAGTGATGAGCGGGCCGACCCGTAACCCGCGGGTCCCGCGGGTCAACCCGGGGCGCAGGTGGTTGAGTCAGGATTTCAGAGGCAATTATGCGGGCTGCGGGTGAGCGGGTCAGCCGCTCTCAAAAAATCACATGATCTTGTTTTGTCTTTATTCCTAATAAGAATAAGAATAATAACAATAACACAGTTTGAATACACTTGGGGTGTATACTTGAAGATTATTTTCTAACCTTCATGATTTTACAGAATTATAGGTACGACCCGCGGGGCTCGGGTTGAACCATATATTTATATATGGGTTTGTGGGCTGGGTTGAGGCGGGTTGGGTTCCGTGGCGGGGCGGGTCATGAAAAAACCCGACCCGCACATCACTAATACCTGCTGACACCGGCGGCAGCAGCGGGTTCACAGGGGCTGCGGCTGCAGCAGGGAGAGTAGGCATTAGGTCGGAGGATTCTATTTCTATTACAAAAGCTAACATATTATTGTTGTTGTCAACGACCGACCGGCTGTTGCCTGTTGTTATTGTTGGGCGACAGGCTGGAGAGCTGCATTTTGTTCAGTCTGGCCTTTTTAAAGCACTTGCTTTATGGGCAATTGTTTTGCCATGCTGATTGCTGACACGGACACTACAGGCATATATGAAATTAGGGATGTCCGATATTATCGGCCTCCCGATATTATCGGCCAATATTAGCATAAAAATTGATATCGGGAAAATATCGGTATCGGTTTTTGAAAAAAAAAAAAGTTTTTTTTTTTTTTTTTTTTTTTTGCTTTATAAATAAGTTACAGGAGTTCTTACTGTATATGGTGTGTGTGATATGAAATTTGAGCTTACCCTAATCACAATAATCCCCGCATATATCGGTATCGGTTGATATCGGTATCGGTAATTAAGAGTTGGACAATATCGGTATATCGGTTATCGGTAAAAAAGCCAATATCGGACAACCCTATATGAAATGATGTTTCACTCCACAAACAAACATTTCCACTTCACCGGGTCAGCCCAGGCCCACCCGTGGCTACGCCCCTGCCCCCTCAGCAGGGATTGAGGGGGCTTGAGCACCGTCCCCTTTGCCCCTGATGCCTAAAGTGTTGCCCCCCCCCCCCCCAATCGCTCTGTAGCAATCAGTGTTGAACTAAAATAGCGTGGAATATCTCCCACAGGGACCTACAAACATACACACGCACACGCGCCCTTACAGTACTGTACATGAATACCTTAAAGCATAAGTCCACATACATGCCTAGAGTGGTGTTTTGGTGGTTGGACAGGACACCACGGCGTGTGGCCAGTATTTTTTTCACGAGCACGTGCATGTACGGCACGGTATGGTGCATGCGCATGCACACCGCCCACCGCCATACCGTACCGCTGAAAAAAAATTGCATGCCTACATACTGTGAAGACTGAACCAATCCAACACTCAGAGACAGTATTTGTGAAGGTTGGTTTTTGATTTAATTCTGAAAGATGGGTCCATTTGGTTCCATTTGTACACTCATTTGAATTAAATGAACACTAAGACTATTACTGTGTATGAATTCATAACTTACAGACTAAATGAAAACCATTTGACTATGAATTGAATACTAAGGACCTCAATGGAAACAAGACCGCAAGGACTGTTTTGGAAGGACCTTTTAGACAAAGTATTTTAATTGTATTTAATGTCTTTTTTGCCTAATAAAATATTCAAATTCAAACACCTGGGCTCAAACTGATAATGACTCATCATGAGACACAATCTTTGAACAACTTCTGTTGTTTATTAAAGCTACAAACAGTGCTAGGCCAATAAGGCTACATGTGCCAGTGCATTTCAATGCAATCCAATAATATAGAAAAACTAACATTTCTATATGACTGACTGACTGGCCAAAAGTGTGCTAACAGCCTACAACTAGGCATCGTGACTACTAATTGAAGCCGAGGCCGAATTGGGCCAAATCGCATGGATGAGCCCAAATTTCGCACACAGATAGCTCAGACCTTTGCCTACGATCTTAGCTAGGCCTCGACCCGACCCGATATGCGGTTTTCCGGAACCAACGCGAAAGGTTCGGAATCTCCATATGCGGAGTCCTGACTACTAATTGAAGCCAATGGACGCCGAATCCAAATTGGCCCGAATCGCATGGATGAGCCCTGAAAGCACATGGTTGGTGCTACAGACTCCAAATTTCGCACACAGATAGCTCAGACCTTTGCCTACGATCTTAGCTAGGCCTCGACCCGACCCGATACACAGTTTTTCGGATCCGGCACGAAAGGTTTGGAATCTCCGTATGTGGAGATGACTGACATCGGGCTGTTCCGGAGCAAGCGCTGACTCATTGTGACATCACTTCATAAAAGGCATCACATACACTAGATGAGTCAACAAAAAATCTCTGAGTGTGGCATAAACTATACAGTCTTTCTTCCTCTCACTCCGAGGTGACAGATGAAATTATATAAGCCGGCTTCTAAGCTAAGTCCAGCACTCTTGACAGACCTCTGCATATAGTCTATAAGCAGCTCTCAAAAAAATGAGTACTCCAGAAAAGCTACCAAAGCTAAACCCCGGTGAAGGAGAAATAATTCGTAACAACTTGGTACTTCTAAATTATCAGTGCAAGTTCATGGAAAGCCGGAAGGAATTGCAGGAGCAGGCCTTCAAGACATCGACTCAAGTCCTTCTTTATATACAAAAACTGGAGCAGGAAAAAAGAAAAATGAACCAAAGAATTACAAAACTCGATTGGGATGCGAAATGGAAAGCTAATAAGGCTGTTGCTGGGGATCAGATGGGACAGTCAACATCTGCTGGCCAGACAGGAGGAGCAGACGGAGGAGGAGACAGTGTTCCTGGGGAGCAGATGGAACAGTCAACATCTGGTGGGAAGACAGGAGGAGCAGACAGAGGAGGAGACAGTTTTTTTGATGAGATCGGTGATGAAGAATTAATTAACTGTGCTGCTTTTACTGAAGAAAACAAGGATCAGTCAAGATCTGAGTTGGATGAGGTGCAGACGGGGGAGACAAACATAAGACAACGACACAGACAGACACAGAGATCTCCATATACGCAGGGGTGCACATAACTGGTGCGCAGGTGCGCATGCGCACCCAAAAAAAAAAAAGCGCACCACATCAGGCGACGCGAGGCGCTTTTGCGCACCAACAGCTGGGACAGGAATTTCCAAGCTTTTATTTTATGGCAAAACTAAAAAATAAAAACCTGGAGATCGAGGCTAGGAATTTACTTCCTGAAGCCACACTCACACAATCACTCTAAAGCACCCGTCGGCCCCATGTACAGCCATTAGGCACAGGGGTAGATATATGACTCGCGTCGCCTCGCATCGCCTCGCATTGCCTCGCTGCGTGCACGCAGCCAGCAGCGGCTGTTAGAGGCACTCGTCACCGATGATGAACCGTAATGTTGCAAAATATGCTGTGAACGTCCCAATCTGGCGGATAAAATCAGCGCAGCAGCACAGGGCACCAACCTTGGGGGCTTTATCTAACAGCGTGAGAAAAAAAACGGCGAAAATCGGCGGAATTTAGAAGCAGAGCGTCCTTTTTTTCTCGCAGAGCGTCCTTTTTTTCTCGCCCCCCGCCCCCCCCCCCCCCCCTCCCCCGTTGACAAGACTGTCCGGTGGGCACCGTGCTGAACCCCCCCCCCCCCCCCCCCCGTTGACAAAACGGGACGGGCGCCATGCGCACCAAGTCACATGTCCAGGTGCTCTTCTGCGTACCAGACCTAAAAAGTTATGTGCACCCCTGCATATACGGGCATAAAAGGGACACACCCAGACACATACAGAGATGTCCATATATCACAGACACAGATAGCTCCATATATGGGCATAAATGCACACACAGATGGGCATAAATGGACACAGACAAACAGATGGCCAAAACGGGTCCTATGACAACAGGTATAATGGGGTTTGATTTAAAGGGTGGAGCATTCATTCCCTATTTACATCGTTCCTGTGTAGGCCGGTCCCCGACTAGACCCTCGGCCGCCCGAAGGGCTAGACCCTCGGCCGCCCGAAGGGCGGCCGAGCTTCTAGTGATACTAATGAAGGCTCAGTTCCATTCTGGTCAAACAGAGTCAGGGTGAGGGTGTTGACTCACTGGAAACACTGTCTGCTACACCAGTGGGTCTCAAAGTGTGGTCCAGGGACCCTCATGGTTCCTTGAGGGGGCTACAGATGGCCCCTTATGGGTTTGTATGAGTGTACAAATGGAACCAAATCTCAGGGCCACACACACACGCACGCACGCACGCACGCACGCACGCACGCACGCACGCACGCACACACACACACACACACACACACACACACACACACACACACACACACACACACACACACACACACACACACACACACACACACACACAAAACTGCCAGTATACCAACCTACAGTAGATCTCAAGAGCAGATCTACAAGCTCACAAGAGATTTAAATGGCTAATATTGAATAGCCTAAGTGTAAACAGGGTTAGAGTGGTTAACTGATTTGGAGTGCACCTCTGTGTTAAATTGGATATTTTTTCCAAAATGTTAAAACATTTCATATTTGGAAAATGTTTTTAAGTAAAGTAAAGTGTACATGATTAGAACATGCTTAAACATTCGAAAATTAAGGTATAATATTTCTACACATTTCTACAAAACCTGTATATCCAGTTTTTGGACATAAACAAGGATTTGAAGGATACAATTAATAATGATATTGATGTACCGTGCATGTTCACATCATGTACACTTTACATTACTTAAGAACATTTTTCAAATATTAAAATTTTAAACATTTTGCAAAAAATAGCCAATTTTACATCAAGGTGCCCAGATGTCCCTAGTGCCCACCTATCCTGTATCCTCTGTAAATAGCAGGTGGGCTGGGCTCACAGATCAACAAATTGTCAACAGACAACACTATAAATCTACTGTCATCATATGGCTAATACTGATACAAATACATTATCCTATATTATGAACACTGAATAAAAAACGGTACTCTATCTGCAAAGTAGCCTATTTCAGCCAATAAAACAATTAAACTATCAAACAGTTGCAAAGTAGGCAAAACAAACAATGTAACTAATAATGTAACATTCCATGTAAGTGTCACAGATTGCTAACGTGTTAAATCCTGCACACACATGTCAGGGTGACAGATAAAGTCCTTATTAGTTTGATTTAGATTGTCAGAGGACAAAGATATGCTTGTTAACTCCTGCAGAGCAGAGATCAAAGAGAGAGAGAGAGAGCTCCATCCATGGTGGTCACTTTGTTAACACCTTGTTAAGTACCTGGCAGGCTGTCGTTTCATTTACAATGCCTAATGTCACTTGTATGCAAATGACAAATCCGTATGAGAACTCAATAAATAGCTAGATGAATCAATCGAAAAAAATACAAAAAAATAATATTTTTTTTGTCAATAGATCAGAACTGGGCTGGCCAATCAGGGGGGGCAATTGCCCCCCTTGCCCCCCCTATAAAATCGCATATGACCAGTGGGTAGGTTTGATTTCGAGCCTATATTCCAGCTTAAAATGCGCTGAAGCCAAGCAACGCTTTTGACAGAGAGAGGGGGGCAAGAGCAAGAGAGAGAGCACGAGAGAGAGAGAGAATTCCGTACGGACCGATGTGCCCCGACCAACAGCAAAATATAGATTTATACATTTGACAACATACAGCCAAAATCCCCAAATAATGAGTCTTAATATCCAGCAATAAATATAAATGAATAACTCCAAACAAAGCTCCTGTTCCTTTTTTTAAATTATTATTATTTAAAAACAATTTAAAATGGTGAAAATAGCCAATCTACAAGCTCTAATTATTATTAATAATTAAGAAATACTATATTTTAAATGGTGAAAAATCAACTAAAGTCAAAGTCATTAATAGTGCAAGTTCAATTACATTTAATTTGAATGAAAATAACTTGTGGGGAAAATATAACATTCAATCTCTAATCTGTGATTCTAATGTGATTAATGTGACCCCTACCTATACAGTCAGTGAAGTCCAGGGCTGAATGTAACAAATATTGATACTGGCATTGATACTGGCATTTGGCCTTTATGCCCTCCAAAATGTGACAACACCAAAGGTCAAGTGGCATTGCCCCCTAGGCAGGTAAAATCCTGTCTAGGGCACCAAATTGCTCGGGCCGGTACTGTGTGTGTCATTGATTGATTCCCCAAAAATAAGATACAAAGCTTATCAGTTCAATAAGGAACGTGTTTTTAGTTTCCAAATAAGTGACGATTCCTTGTTTCAAGGGACGGTTGGTAAACCATCACACTGGACAGACAAGTGCACTCCTCTAGTGCTGTTCTCTAGTCTACACCAAATGTTCACTAACTTTTCAGGCCACAACCCACAATTTGAACTGGGGATCCCTCAAAATAATCCTATTTGAACTGGGGACCACCCCACCTTGACAAGCTCTTGGAATTGTAGGCATTACATTAAGTTTGTCTCGGTTCCACCTCGCAGTGCGAGGCGTTGTAGATTGGCTATTTGGGGGGGTTGTTGTTTTTTCCCCCTCAGTGCCTGTTCTGAAAAGACTGTAGTCCAAATGATGCTAGAGAGATGGAAAGAGGAAGTACAATCATTTGAGCTGCGTTCAGCACTTTGAGTGAGAGGAGGGGCTGCTATACATGTGGGCATTAGGCAACGAGTGTGTGTGTGTGTGTGTGTGTGTGTGTGTGTGTGTGTGTGTGTGTGTGTGTGTGTGTGTGTGTGTGTGTGTGTGTGTGTGTGTGTGTGTGTGTGTGTGTGTGTGTGTGTGTGTGTGTGTGTGTGTGTGTGTGTGTGTGTGTGTGTGTGTGTGTGTTGCATTCTTAACCTTTCAAATAGAGAACACAGATCACAATAAATATGAATATATTTGGCAAATGAGTATTGAAATGGTTTGACATATTCAGAATCAGCAGGCTACTGAACAATGTATATTTGTGTTTCTGTGCAGTGTGTTGATATCTCCTCCACTACACCACTGTGTGTGGTGACTGTGGAAACCTTCAACTAAATCTCTCATCTACTGTACATAATGTACATTTTCAATAACAGCAAAGCTTTCATTACATGATTTTCCATGTCAGGAGTATTAAATGTGTGATAATCTGATGGAGCCTGTATTGACCACTACTAGAGTCATGTTATTCATTGACTACAATAGCATCGTTTTTGTCCCAATCTAAAGTATTATAGATGCAGTCCTGGCTAGCTTTACAGGGCAGGACATGGGTCTAAACACTGTCCATTATCCACTTTTCACTGAGGTCATCTGATGTAAAAATGTGATCATTCAAGCATGCACTCCTGAAAATTCTCACATGCTCATTAACATGGCAAGTTTTGCATCTGTTTCTTGCATTCCAGCCAGTAGAATAAACACATACTGATCACCAGATTATGAATTACAGCTGGTGATAATATGACACAATAACTCCTTACATATTATACTGATATAGAAAGCATAACATTGTGTCTGTTCATTGTGTCTGTTTGTACAGAGACCTACAGAGATGGTGGTTACAGAGAGGCAGGCTTGTGGTTAGCTTGAAGGTTTCACATCTGACATTTTGTTGATGTCAGGCAGAAACCTTGTATGTCTAGAAACGTTCCTTTATCATAAACAAAATGTACAATTTTCAAAACAGTGAAAATAGCCGATCTACAAGCTCACAACGCATCACATTACGTTCGTTGTGAGCTTGTAAATCGGCCATTAATCTTACGAAAGCACATTCAAAGTTCAATATGGAGATACAAGGGTTCTGCCCGACGACAACGATTTATTGGTGCTATGCATGATGTACAGCCTGCTCTGTGTGTCACGCTCACATCCCGGTATAGAACCCCGAACACAGAAAACACACAAAGGAAAGTTTTGACAAAAAAAATGAAAACTCCTGAATGAAATCTGATCAACTCCTCTAGTAGAAGGAAACACAAACTTCAAGGTCTAAAATACAAAACAAGAAAGCAACTGGAGCAGGAATACAAAAAGCACAGCAGCAAACACCAGAAAATAACACTCCTTATATACACACACCAGTCCAATGAACAGACTGTACAGCTGGGCTGTCCAGGTGGGAACAGTCTGTCAATCAGGGCCTCACACTCACACAGAGGGGAGGGGCTGAGCAGAGCGTAATGCTTGTAGATCTGCTATTTAGATGCTAAAGTAGTACATGTGGTAAACGAGGCCGGGGCGCCGGTCCAGCACGCTCACGGCCCTAGTCTGGGTTCGAATCCACCATGGTGTTTGGAGGACGTAAGCCAGGCGGGGAGGGGGATATTTGTCAGTGAAGTGATTTATAATGAATTGGAGAGATCCTTCTAATTAAAATGCCAGTTGTTTAATTCAGTAAATGTCAGAGAGGGATTTTCTTTGAGGTTTTTTCATCAGTGAGAAGTGAGATTTACACCAGAAAGAAAATGAAAAATAGAATATGCTGTTTAACCCTGTTTATCACTGTGGAACCTCAGTTAGAACAGGTTCACAATTTAAACTTAAAGGAGAATTTTGGACTAAAGTTTTATTACCTTTTCTATGATGTTATGATATCTTAGGATGAATGGTACAGTAGAAAAATTTCATAACTCCACCCCTGGTCCGCCAGAGCTTAAAAGCCCTCTAAGCTGCCTCATTCACTTGAATGGGGAATCTCACTTACAGTTGAAGCGGATTGGCCTTAGGTTAGATCACATATTTTAATAGCTTTTTTTTTTTTTTTTTTTTTTTGAGATCTGACATTCATAGTGACAGAACACTATGCAACCAAAAAAAAAAAAAAAAAAAAAAACAGAGGTCTCGCTAGACGAGATTGAAATCTCGAGATTTCAATCTCGTCTAGCGAGACTTCTGTTTTTTTTAAAGGATGTGGGTGTCAATTCACTGAACACACCATGTTAAGTGGTCAGATGGGTGGGCTGTGGGCATTTTGTTTTAATGATCAATCAATCATAAACATTTGGGGGAACCATTATTAATGTTCCATTGTTGAATAGTTTTAGCATTATTATGTAATGCTCTTACTGTGAACACTAACCCAGCACCATGCCCCATTATTAAATAATTGTATATTATTATTAATATAATATTTGAATTAAACCTTTATTTAACCAGGTAGACCTCATTGAGACATAACATCTGGGGCGGCAGTGACTCAGGGGTAGAGTGGCTGGTAGAGCGGTCGGATTCTCGATCCCGGGCTCCCCCAGAGTTAGTGTGGAAGTGTCCTTGAGCAAGACACTGAACCCCTTATTGCTCCCGATGAGCAGGTTGGTGCCTTGCATGGTTTCCTCCTCCATCGGTGTATGAATGTATGGGTGAATGTAATGCACAATCTATGTAAAGCGCTTTGGCTAAAAGTGCTATATAAATGCACCATTTACCATATATAAATGCACCATTTAACATCTATTTTTAGGCAGCACAATAAATAAAAACACATTTAACCTTCAAAGACAAATAGTTGTCACTCATCACGTGAAATGTCTTTCGCTCTTTGATGAGCGGCAGGGTGTTTAGTGGTGAGTCATCATCATTCATTTGATGACCGGGTCATCGGTCAATAGGACCAATTCCTCTGGTCATCAAATGATTGGCTCAGGAATGCAACAAAGTTTTGGATAACTACTCCTTTAACTCCTGCAGTTGTCACACAATGCGACAGACAGACAGACAGACAGACAGACAGACAGACAGACAGACAGACAGACAGACAGACAGACAGACAAACACACACACGTGTTTTAATTAGCGGTCTTTGCTGAATGTGGGTGCATCCACACATGTACGTCAAGTTGTCGTACGGAAGTCCCATCCACTCCCATGTTAAGTTAAATGCCGGAAGTTCCGTCCCGGTTTTTCCTATAACATGGGAGTGGATGGGACTTCCGACTTCCGTACGACAACTTGACGTACATGTGTGGATGCACCCTGTGTCTCCCCATCTCTCTCCTCTGTTTCCTGTCCATCTATACTATAAAACTATACATAAAAGGCAGAAAAAGACCAAAATATATCTTTAAAAAAAAGAAAGGCATTGCTTTTCCAATTTCAGTGTTTATATGCCTTTTTCAGAATGGACAAAATGAATGATTCTTTTTTTTCTGGTTTATATCGGTTATCGGCCATAACAGCAATTATTATATCAGATATCACTCAACTCACCATACGATTCGAATCACGATACTAGGTTCACGATACATTTTCTTAAACACAATAATTTTCCAGACAAAAGTATTTTCTATACTATAATAATGTGTTTTCTCTCATCCTCTTTTCAATACAGTAGCAAATGACTGAAAACTCTTTCCATCAATTCTCTTACAAAAATCCTGTATTTTCTTCTTTTGTGGACTATTTTTTGCATCGCGATACATTTTTTATTAAATGGATTTAAATTGTCACCAGTTTGAATCGATTTTAATAGATTTACGTTACATGCCTACATTTCAGATAAATAAAACGTTTTTTTTCCCCAATTCCAGTGTCAGTTATTTTGTTAGTAGATGTACAGATGTTTTCCTTCCTGATACCCATAGCTTGAGTATCGCTCAATACTGAGTACTGATCCAATACCAGTGTGTAGTTTAAACACATCTAGGACAGTGCTTCTCAAAGTGGGGTCCACGGACCCTCAGGGTTCCTTGAGAGGGTTCCAAATGGACCCTTACAGGTCTGTAACTCAGAGAGTGTACAAACACTGGGACCACTTACGGGTCCATTTGGTTCCATTTGTACACTCTCAGAAATTAAAAGATTTGAGAACCACTGATTCAGGAATAAATAAATAAATCCATTAATAAATGTTAAAGTGCAGCTACAAGTTTGTAAAGGAATAATGCAAATAGTACAGTAAGAGTATAAAACATCAACTGAAGAGATTAAAATATGACTAAATGAAATATTATCATGTGATAAATGACAAAGGTATCGTATCGGCATAGGCTGGAACACTCACCGATACCGACACCAGTATTTTAGTCCACGGACCCCCATCTAAAAATAGTTTTTGTGCCAAGGACCCCTGTACCAGATTTGTATTGTTAAAATGTAAAAAGAATATATATATATTTTCCCCAAGAAGTTTAAAAAAAATAGCCGATCTACAAGCTCACAACGTGTTGCACCGCAACGCGTTGTGAGCTTGTAGATCGGCTATTTTCAAATATCCACTGGGAGACATAAGTTTAAAATGCTCATGTGACCTAGCCGTCCTTTTTTGGGGCTTGTTTTCATAAACCTGGTTATTTCTCTCACAATATCTGGCAACATTGTCTCTCACCTGTTGCTGGGGGTCTCCCAGAGCCCAACACCATGCAGTGAGGACTGAACCATCTCTCACCTGTTGCTGGGGGTCTTCCAGAGCCCACCACCAGTGAGGGCTGAACCAGGAGACGAAGGCCAGGTTCTCTGCACAGAAGGCCAGGGCCCAGAAGAGCAGCAGGGCGGCGCTGTGTCCTCGGGTGCGATCCATCACCAGCACCCTGCGTCTCTCCACCCTGAGCAGGACCACGGCCCAGACCCAGCCCAGCGCCGAGAAACAGCCGTACAGAAGCACGTAGCCGGGCAGCTCCCCTCCACTGCAAAGCATAATAAAGAGAAATAAACAGCCGTACAGAAGCACGTAGCCGGGCAGCTCCCCTCCACTGCAAAGCATGGAATAAAGAGAAATAAACAGCCGTACAGAAGCACGTAGCCGGGCAGCTCCCCTCCACTGCAAAGCATAATAAAGAGAAATAAACAGCCGTACAGAAGCACGTAGCCGGGCAGCTCCCCTCCACTGCAAAGCATGGAATAAAGAGAAATAAACAGCCGTACAGAAGCACATAGCCGGGCAGCTCCCCTCCACTGCAAAGCATGGAATAAAGAGAAATAACGTCTCATGACTGAACCATTCTGTTAGCAGCACCCCATACAGTATCACAAAACATACAGGAACCACTTCAGCCCTATATACATTTAGGCCATTTGAAAATAGCCAATGTACAAGCTCACAATGTGTCGCGATGCCTCCCCCCCCCCCCCCCCCCCCACACACACACAGTAGGGGTGGACAATTAATCGGTCATCATATCGGTATTGGCCAATGTTGGCCTTAAATGCAATATCAGTATCGAACCGATATCAAGATAATATATCAGTAATATATCAGGGCCCGGACCACTGGCCTAGAGGTCCGGGCACCTAGGCTCATAAGCAGCCTGACAGCTCACCGCGGGTTCCTGCCTTTGCTGCATGTCTCTCCCCATCTCTATCCTCTGTTTCCTGTCCATCTATACTATAGAACTATACATAAAAGGCAGAAAAAGACAAATGCCTTCTTTAAAAAAGAAGGCATTGCTTTTCCAATTACAGTGTTTATATGCCTTTTTCAGAATGGAACGGTTTATATCGGTTATCAGCCATAACAGCAATTATTATATCAGATATCACTCAACTCATGATACGATTCGAATCACGATACTAGATACTAGGTTAACGATACATTGTAGCTGCACAATAATTGTTAAAGGACAGCTACAAGTTAGTAAAATAATAATACAAATAGTACACTAAGAGTATAAAACATCAATATCAACTGAAGCGATCAAAATGTGACTAAATTAAATATTATCATGTGATAAATGATGAGGTATTGTATCATAGGCTGGAACACTCACCGATACAGACACCAATATTTTAGGCAGTATGTCGGCCTAGGTGACTGGACCGCGACGACAGAGGTCCAGGCTGCAGATATACAAGCGTGTACATCTGCTATTTCTGAAAAAAACAACAACAAATCTTCTCTTCTGGGGGGTCCCTGGCACAAAGCATTTTCAGATAGGGGTCTGCGGGCCAAATACATCATTTTGGGTGGTCCTCCTTGGCACGAAAAGGTTTGAGAACCACTGATTTAGAAGACACAGGGATTGACACTAACGGCTGCCCGACTGCCCGTGGTAGGTAAACTAAACTTGCGGGCAGGTGGAGTTTGCTTTGGGGTTGCCCGACCGGGCAACTGCGCATTTGGGTGAGGACACAACCGTCTTTAGTTCACTATAAACACAACACGAGATATCTATTTTCAGCGCAGCAGTGCTTCTGCGAGAGAATTTTCGGGAGCCCCGACCATCTTTTCACTGACAGTGAGGTCTACAAACTTACAGTAGCTTGTCCTATGTTATGGAGTTATGTCATAGAGAGTTATGTAGGCTACACAACCTGGCTGGGTTAAGGATATAAACCCGACGCTCCAATATTAACGTGGCGGCACGGAATCACTGCATTCCGCCCGAGTCTCATGTACCGCTACGCTACGGACACGGACATGAAAGACAAAGTTGGGCGGGCGCACGCGCGTGTGTGTGTGTGTGTGTGTGTGTGTGTGTGTGTGTGTGTGTGTGTGTGAGAGAGAGAGCGAGAGAGAGAGGCGTGTGCGTGTGCAGCGAGGCCAGCGGGGGAAACTGTTTCTTATTGGCTTTTCATGTCTTTGGTCGTATTCTGGTTCGTCTTCATGTCGTAAAATCGGGGCGTCTTGAGAATATTTAAGGGCGTGTTATTGAAATTCAGCCGTGACATTTATCAACGCTGGGACCAAGTGTACGCTCGGATCAGCTGTGTAGGATGCGTTGATAAATGTGACTTCGACGTTGGTGTACGGCCGAATATATGGAAAAATATATGGCGGTTTATACGCTGCGTTGATAAATGAGGGCCACTGTCTTTTAATCATTGCCTTGTCCAACATGGTGGATGAGACACATTCTGAATGCCTGCAATGTCCATATAGAGGGCTTTACATAGCACTATATGCCTATAGAGGGCTTTACATAGCACTATGGCCCTCATTTATCAACGCAGCGTATAAACCGCCGTATATTTTTCCATATATTCGGCGTACACCAACGTCGAAGTCACATTTATCAACGCATCCTACACAGCTGATCCGAGCTTACACTTGGTCCCAGCGTTGATAAATGTCACGGCTGAAACGAGCGTCATTTAAATAACACGCCCCATAAATATTCTCAAAACGCCCCGATTTTACGACATGAAGACGAACCAGAATACGACCAAAGACATGAAAAGCCAATAAGAAACAGCCCCCCCCCCCCCCCCCCCCCCCGCTGGCCTCGCCGCACACGCACACGCACACGCCTCGCACACGCCTCGCACACGCCGCTCTCTCTCTCTCTCTCTCTCTCACACACACACACACACACACACACACACACACACACGCCCGTAGCGTATTGTCACGTAGGCTTGTAGCCTACATGAATGACATATTATGATACCAATCACATTGGCATGAATGGAATACTTTTGTAGATTAATGTATTTAACCCATACCGAGCAGTGCGCGTTCGAGTTACACTAAAATAAAGCCCTCATGTAGGCTATTCCCATTTCCCAGTGAGACTCGGACCGTCGGACGGGCGAGTCCCGTCCCGCTCCGCATTAATGAGAGATAGCCTGGAGAGAACATTAATGAATGAAGGCTGGTGTGTGTTGGACCATGGGTTAAATGTCTGATCTCCCGGTGGCCATGAAAATATAACAGCAGCGCCGCCTGTTAGACCGGTGCTCGCGCAGAAGAGTGCTCTCGCAGAAAGCGCCCGTATATTTTGAAAATAGCAGATCTACAAGCTCACAACGCGTTGCTGGCTTGTGAGCTTGTAGATCTGCTATTTTCAATACAGACAGATCTACAATCTTATCTGAATGACTGTTAAAGCAGTTTGTTTAAATTACTTTATAAAATGTTATATTTTCACAGGGATTATTTAGTAGTGTAGATAGACTCCGGGCAAAAGGCGTGGCCAAGCTTAGGCTGAAGTAGTTACGGTGGCCATATTAAGGGAGCTCCATAACAACAGCTAGTATCAACAACATTGACAGTTACCCACGAGTCACGACGTGTCCTGAACTACAGCGAATTTATTGGTAAAGGACAGAAGATGGACCTGGCAATGCGTGACAGAGAGTTACCATACAGAGAGAAGCTGAATGCAGACGCAAAGGCACGCTACCTGCGATCAGTGTTGCCATATTTTGCGAGAGAAATAAGCAACCAGGTCTATGAAAACAAGCCCAAAAGAAGTGGCTTAGATACATCGACTACTTGAAAATAGCCGATCTACAAGCTCACGTGAGCTTGTACATAGGTTATTAAAAAAAACTCTTGCAATAAAATAAAGAACATTTGGAATATTTTTTAAAACATTCTAACAACACAAATGCTCCCTGGCACAAAACATTTTCATGAAAATATTTGAGAACCACTAGTTTAATTTTTTTTGTTTTAAAAAAAAAGCCTAAATAAGCAAGCACCTAAATAAGCCTAAATAAGCAAGTACACTTTATAAATAAGCCATACAAAACTACTAATTTTACAAGCAACTTCACATAAAAAGAAGCCCAAAGTCGCTTATAATAAGCCGACATGGCAACGCTGATGCTGATCCTAACCTCGCCTCCAACAGATCTTTATATGTTTGATTGTGTGCTGTCATGCTCGTTTGAGCTTATATGTGTTTGGGAATGTTGTTGAAGGTTATGTTATTTCGTCAGCTGACACCCAAGCCATACTACATTTATTTGATATCTCCGACGTCTGAACACTTGCTGACAGACAGACAGCTGTTTACTCAGCCACCGTGACCGTGAGCCACCCACGTTAGACCCACGTTAGACTACGTTTCTCAGACTGGACACATAGAGAAACACAATTTAGCTGTTAGCTCAATCTCATTGTATGTAAGATACCCATTTGTATTTAAGATACCCATGCCAAGCCGTTTCTTTGATATCTCCGACATCTGATCTCCAACAGCTTTTCCTCCAGGTTGGAAATGTGTGCAATTTAACTTTTTTAATTTAACGTCTGAAACCTTGGCATTGCATCCGATAATGCAGCACTGTCGTACCATTGCTAAATTAGAGCAACAGACAAGTTAGAGATAGATAATAATGTACACCGTCTACTTGCTGGACAACAAACACAGGACTACAGACTACACTACACTACTCTACACTTGTGGCAGCTGTCAATCTACTCCCTCAAGATGGCGGCGGAAGTGGCACGATTTAAGGGCGTGGCGACCATGTTACGTCGCTATGCCCGGAGTCTATACAGATTTATGAGTGGATTAGGTGTCCAATGCCTCTCAGACAGTCAAACAATGCTGCTCCGCAGGTCTAGGATGGAATAAACGGGTGCAGCCAACGTCAACAACTGGTCCCGACCAGACGTGAGATCTCAGCGTACCGTAGGATAAAGCCCACGTCAGGATATATTGATAAATGCCGAAAATTGCGGTGATCTCGCCGTACGCCCATTATTTGGTCTACACCGCGTTGATAAATGAGGGCCTATATGCCTATAGAGGGCTTTACATAGCACTATATGCCTATAGAGGGCTTTACATAGCACTATATGCCTATAGAGGGCTTTACATAGCACGCCACCACAGAATAGTTGAGAACAAAGGACATATCTAAACATTTTACACCGTCAGTGAGAAACATTCCTGCATGTCAAACCCTCCAGAGCACGCACACACACACACACACACACACACACACACACACACACACACACACACACACACACACACACACACACACACACACACACACACACACACACACACACACACACACACACACACAGAACACTGACAAGGAATCTAACAAGTTTCATTTCATATCAACAGATAGATACAGGGGTCTGGGGCTCCTCCCCCAGAAACTTAGAGTAGATCCATTCATCTACTGACCTTTAACAGGTCGGGAGCAGTGGTGAAAGTAACTAAGTACATTTACTCAAGTACTGTACTTAAGTACACTTTTGAGGATTTTTTTTAACTTTACTGGAGTATTTCCCATTTGCAATACTTTTACTTCTACTCCACTACATCTCAGAGGCAAATATTGTACTTTTACTCCACTACAATTATTTGAAAACTTTAGTTACTAGTTACTTTGCAGACATAAATTATTACATTATAAAACATACATTAACCACTTTAGTCCTATTTTATACCTATAGGCTATTTTAAAATAGCCGATCTACAAGCTGCATTGTGAGCTTGTAGATCTGCTATTTTCAAACATTTCAGTACTTTTACTTTTGGTACTTTAAGTACATTTTGATACCAATACTTTGGTACTTTTACTCAAGGAAATTTTCAACACCAGAATTGTACTTCTTTACGTTCAATGCCATCTGTTGCCAAGCCATATTGTAATACAGTTAATAGGCTCATAGGCTGCTTATAAATCCACAATGAAATGATCAACGGATCGTCACCTGCGCTTGTCGTTCCGTCTTTTGAGTTTAACTCTGTTCAAAACTATTAAATAACCAATGGCGTCATAATGGCTGATTTTACACTTGGTTGCATCCCGATGCTTTTCTTTTTTTTCCGTTTCTTGACCCAACCTGCAGGACAGATTTCATATCAATAAATAGAGGCTTGTTTTTTAGATTGTAAATTGAAATAAAACTGCTTTATTTAAATCCAAATAAATATATAAAAAAGAAAATAATGATCAACCCTACTCTAGATCAGTGGTTCTAAACTTTTTCAGGCCGTGACCCCCCAACATAATCATATTTGAACTGGGGACCCCCCCCCTGACAAGCACTTTATTATTGACAAGCATTATTTTGTTTGACTCGGTTCCACAGATACAAATTGTGAAAATAGCAGATCTACAAGCTCACAACGCCACGCAATGCGAGGCGTTGTGAGCTTGTCATTTTTTTGCCTCTTTCTTATATTATTTGACTATTTGGCCAATGTTTGACCAGTTGTTATGGTATAGTTTGTTGATTACTTTTGATGCAGTAATGGTCTTTTTCTTTTCTATCTGCCTTTCTTTTGTATTAAAACAGGCAGGCAGGCTAAAATGTCAACGTTTTCCTTTTTGATTTTGATATTTAGTGGGTATCGTCCGAATACGTTGGATGCCGAGAGAGGATTTGCAGAATTCGGCATCAGAGTCTTAATTTGGTGTTTATCCCATTACTAGTTCTTGATTGGCAAGTGGGCCCCAGACTCTCTCTCTCTCTCTCTCTCTCTCTGACATGCCCTTTGACACTCACTGACTTTTAATCACTGTCTTGTCACCAGTAGCAATGAGTGAAATTCCACCCCAGGTGCACCAGGACATTCCATGATATTTTACATGCTGTGAGGTGATGAAAGGCTGTGTCAAAAAATGCCATCAATGATTAGGATCTTGAGTTATTCAACACTTTGGACTGTGGCTTTTCAGACAAACTGAACTGGTTCTTTTGTTTGATCGGTATGTTGGAATGCTGAGTGAAGTGTAGTTCCACCAATGTGAGTTGAATTTATTCTTGCTAGACGTGTGTGTGTGTGTGTGTGTGTGTGTGTGTGTGTGTGTGTGTGTGTGTGTGTGTGTGTGTGTGTGTGTGTACATGCAAGATACAGCTTCACATCTTGTGTTATGCACATATAACCTTGTTTATTACACGGCTTGGTTGAATGCTCGATTCTGATTGGTCAGTCATCGGTCATTATTTCTGGATAATGACCGATGAGCTCTATAACGGACCGCTGTGTAATCAGAGACTCAGAACACCTGCTCATGTCAACCTGTGCTGCTTGGTTATATGCTTTATCCAACATGACAGCCATGTAAACAAACAAACAATGTCATTTACAACTAAACGTTGCTCTCAAGAATGTTTTTGAAAACATTTGAAGTGAGAAATAGACGATGCAATAACCGAGAAGTCATTCTATTTGATCCACTGCGCTTCCTTGTTTATCGTGGCACAACAACGGGGGAATACCAAAACGCTCGCCCCAAAACATAGTCGCCCAGGGGAAAATCCGGCGGTATTACAGGCAAATCGGCAGTAAATAGAATGGGGGGCGAGTGTGTTTTGGGGCGAGTTTTTTTCCATTTCGTCATTTGTTTTTGCGAGGCGAACTTGTCCGCCCAGCCCAATACTTATGGAATACTTTCATTGCCGTAAGCAAGGACATACTTCGTTTTGTTGTTACTTTTGGGTAAATGTATTTATGTATTTATTAACGCCTCGGTGGTTAATCGCCCTGTCGGGCTTTAAATTTCAATAATGACTACCTCCCCATGCATTATCCCTTGCATAGAGCTTCTCACTTTATCTGCCCAATATAATGATTAATTCATTCCTTTATTGTTTAAGTCATTTGCTTTTCACATGTACATATATCTCAGCAGTATATACACACACACACACACACACACACACACACACACACACACACACACACACACACACACACACACACACACACACACACACACACACACACACACACACACACACACACACACACACACGTTTTAACTAGCTACCTAGTTTTGAGGTCGCCTCCATCTGCTGTCATAGATTAAGCAAGAAAGATAATTAAGCTACAGCTGACCGTGCTTAATGGTTGATTAGAGTGGATGACGGTATTTCTTTTGACTACAGCCTCTTTGTTCATAAGATCAGGGGGCCTACACCCCCTGATCAAGAACAGCTTTCGTTTTAGACTGTCGGAAAAGCTATAATAAATGTAGCCTACATTTATTTGGTTATGTTATAGTTTTGAACAGAGTTAAACTCAAAAGACGGAACGACAAGCACAGGTGACAATCCGTTGATCATTTCATTGTAGATTTATAAGCAGCCTATGAGCCTACTATTGACTGTATTACAATGTGGCTTGGCAACAGATGGCATTGAACTAGCCTGGTTCCAGACGAATCTGCCGTTGCAAGATTAAATTGCACTTGATGAATGAAATGCTGCGCTGATGTAAATTGTTGTAAAAACGACCCATAACACTCCCTCCCTCTCTCTCCCAACCTCAGCCTGGACCTCCTGTTAAAGGTGGCTCTTTAATTGCTTCAGTCATCAAATCAATAGGTAAGCTTTTTTTATGGATGAAATTGCAAATGATACCCATCATTTTCCATTGCTATAAAGCCTGATAAACTCCCCAAATTCACCAGAATACAGGAATGGATCTACTTTAAGGTTCTGTTGGAGGACCCCCATACCCCTATATCTATCTGTTGATATGAAATTAAACTTGTTTCATTCTTTGTCATTCTTCTGTTTCTTATGGGCCTGCCTGCCTGCCTGCCTGCCTGCCCTCCTGTCTGTCTGTCTGTCTGTCTGTCTGTCTGTCTGTCTGTCTGTCTGTCTGTCTGTCTGTCTGTCTGTCTGTCTGTCTGTCTGTCTGTCTGCCTGCCTGCCTGCCTGCCTGCCTGCCTGCCTGCCTGTCTGCCTCATCGATGTATGCCTTTACAAAATATATGTTTTGTATTATTGTATTCAGTATTATTTCTTTGTTTTAGAGCTATACATTTGTGAAGTGAATACATAATGATGTTTAGATGCCTGTCAGATTGTCAGACAATGCTGCTCCACATGAAGAAAACATGTAGACAAATCCTACACGCCCTCAGACCAGAAGTGAGTTCTGAGCGTGCCGTACGCTCAGGTCAAAGTCACGATGGAACCATAAAATGCCGACAATTAAGGTGATCTGGCCGTACGCCCATTATTGTCTCCGCCAGGCCGAAAGGCATGGCGAGAGAGTATGTTTTACCCCCTGTCCGTCCGTCCGTCCGTCCGTCCGTCCTGTCCGTCCGTTACCAGCTAATCTCTGGCCCCGTTGGCCCGGCCGCTGTGAAACTGAGCACGCACACTCCCTGGATGCCAAGTCAGAACCTCTGGCCCAAATCTTTCAGATTGGCCTGTTATAGCGCCACCAGGAGGCCGATATGTGCAAAACACATTTATCCTACTCCTACAGATTTTGTCCAAACATCACACAAATCGGTACACAGTATCTCTAGTCATGTGATCAACACGGATTTATCCGATTTCCCATATTCCATCCTGATTGCCTAAGATTGGCTTCCAGAGTTTGCAGGATTGGTCTGTTTGCTTCAAATCATGAACGCAGCTTGCGATTTCCGTGAAATTTCACACGCACAGTTCTATTAGGCCGAGGAAGAAATGCCACCCTTTTCACATTGGCCTGTAATAGCGCCACCAGTAGATCTAATTTAGCAAAACACATTTTTGGAACAAAATGCCTCAAATCGTGAATGCAGTGTCCGATTGCAGTGAAAAGCCCTTGAACAAATGGGACCCTTTTCACATTGGCCTATTATAGCGCCACCAGGAGGCCACAATAACGTACCTGACCTGGCGGAGACCTGTGCTCCGAGGAGCACTTTTTCTAGTTTGGTCTGCACCACTTTGAGCCAGTATCTCTATGGGCATGTGAATGATGTGATCAAGACGGATCTGTCCACGTTTTCATATTCCATCCTGATTGGCTAAGATTGAATTGGCATTGGGCACATTGGGCAAGGGGAGTCACAATAGGGCAAGACATGAGGGCATAAATGACAGGGAAGAGGGTCAGGTCACACAGGGCATGGGGCAGAGGCCATGATCATGACAGAGAGAAGCTGTTAAAATCCCTTTGGGTCAAGGAGAATGGGGCGTGGTGTAGTTTTAATTGTTGGTGGAATGAAGAGAAGTTGAAAACATAACAGAAAAAGCTGCTGTAGAATGAATATTGTGAATGTTGTTGTCCATCCAGATGCATTATTCAGAGCTTCAGCTTGTCACCTAAGCTGCTATAAAATGTCTCCTGAAATGTTTCCACTTTGTTGGGAAGAAAGGTTTAGAAACACATAATGTGACATTAGCATCCTGGACTGAAAACAAGTCTGATTACATTTAGTTTAACTACCATTTCAGTGACACAGATCATTGTTAAGAGGAAATGTGAGCGGTGTTGAATTTTACAGCACATTTAGACTCTAGTTTTAGTCTTTAGAATAAAATGTCATTTAGTTTTAGTCATATTTCAGTCATCTGAAATGTTTTCGTCTAGTGTCAATCGACTAAATATCATAAGATTTCAGTCGACTAAATCTACAGCTGATTTAGTTGACTAAAATGTGTTGTGCCGGTGCCTTGATGGTGTCGTAATGGCTGATTTTACACTTGGTTGCATGCTGAAAATAGCCGATCTACAAGCTCACAACGCATCGCAGCGCAACACGTTGTGAGCTTGTAGATCTGCTATTTTCAGAGCGCAACACCCGAGCACAACCAAACATAAAACGACGTGTCTTTTAGTTCTACTGGATCTCTTCTCCACTAGTCCCTCTCTAACATTTTAGTCTTTTTATTTGTTGACAAAATTGTCAATATTTTTCGTCATAGTTTTAGTCGCCGAAATCAACACTGTGTGACAGTATGCAAAATTAATGCATTCCATCTGGAGTTGAATATGCATTCATAAAACCATGTCAGGTATTAATACTTTGCTGTTCCAGAGACGTGTGTCGTCTGAGTAGCTTTTTACCATTGTTTTAACTTGATCCTTTTTCAATGTTTCCTTCTGCTACTGCTTATTCTTTATATATTGTATATGCTTCTGCTACTGCTTATTCTTTATAGATTGTATATGCTTCTGCTACTGCTTATTCTTTATATATTGTATAATAATGATCATCCTGTTTCCTTCTGCTTTTGCTTATATACATTTATAGATTCTATAAATGCGCTTTTATATTTGTACTCTTAAAGTAGGAGTCAGGAAGTCTAACACTCACACACACATTCTCTCTCACACACACACACACACACACACACACACACACACACACACACACACACACACACACACACACACACACACACACACACACACACACACACACACACACACACACACCTTCAGAGTAGATGTACATTCTTGTTTTATGGTGAATTTGGTGATTTTTATACTTTCATCAGGCTTAACTAGCTTTGGGAAATGATAGATTGTATATTGATCATCCTCTTTCAATGTTTCTGTCTGCTATTGCTTATATACTTTATAGATTGTATGTATATATAATATATTCTATTATATTCTTTCCCCTCTCCATTGATGTGTAACATATCTCTGTGTGTGTGTGTGTGTGTGTGTGTGTGTGTGTGTGTGTGTGTGTGTGTGTGTGTGTGTGTGTGTGTGTGTGTGTGTGTGTGTGTGTGTGTGTGTGTGTGTGTGTGTGTGTGTTGAAACATAATGGTCAACATAGAAGTTATAACCTGTTCTCCTACTTGTGAGTCTGTCTCTCTCTCTCTCTCTCTCTCTCTCTCTCCCCCCCTCAAGGTACACCTGAAACCATAAATCACAGCAGAGTGACAAGCTATGTGACAAGCTGTGTGTGTGTGTGTGTGTGTGTGTGTGTGGGGGGGGGGGGGGCGGGGGGGGGGGGGGGGGGGGGGTATATCTTCTCATTGTAATCTCCTCAATATGATTAATTAATTCCTTCATTGTTAAAATCAATTGCTTTTCACAGACATACACAGACAGACAGACAGACAGGCAGGCAGGCAGGCAGGCAGGCAGGCAGACAGACAGACAGACAGACAGACAGACAGACAGACAGACAGGCAGGCAGGCAGGCAGGCAGGCAGGCAGGCAGGCAGGCAGGCAGACAGACAGACAGACAGACAGACAGGCAGGCAGGCAGGCAGGCAGGCAGGCAGGCAGGCAGGCAGGCAGACAGACAGACAGACAGACAGACAGACAGACAGACAGACAGACAGGCAGGCTATCTTGTCCGAGTTTTCTATCCTGATTGGATAAAACTGGTATCCTGACCTGAAGATGCCTTTTCTGTTGAATAAAGAACTAGAAATACATGGAGAAACCTATTACTAGGCCAGAGGCTTGTTGGTCTTTTCAGTGACTTTATCAGCTGATGTGAGTGATCATAATGAAGGACAAGGTAGGATTTAAAGGAACGCGGTGTCACTACACCCTGATGTGTCAGGAGTCAGTTAGAGACAGTTTCATCCTACAAGGAACATTCATTAGACCATAGACCAGGGGTCTTCAACGTTTTCAGGCCAAGGACCCCCTAGCTGACAGAGATATGAAGCAGGGACCCCCTCTATATTGTATAAAAAAAAGTTTTACTTGGTCTGCTCCATTTTCCCTCGACACCTATATCCCTGTGCCAAAAATAGCAGATGTACAAGCTCACAAGGCCGCACTGCGAGGCGTTGTGAGCTTGTAGATCTGCTATTTTCGGCTAATGTTCCTCAGAATATAGAGATGCTAGGGTTCAAGTGGTTAATGTAATAATAAAAATATATCCCGTCACAAAGATTTGGCGGACCCCCTGTAGTAACTCTGAGGACCCCCTAGGGGTCCCGGACCCCCTGTTGAAGACCCATGACCTACACTGTGACCACATCTTCTCCTCTAGTGCTGTCCACACACACACACACACACACACACACACACACACACACACACACACACACACACACACACACACACACACACACACACACACACACACACACACACACACACACACACACACACACACACACACACAGAGCTGTTAGCTCCAGTTTCATATTTACCACCAACTTGCACATCCCTCAACCTTTCATTAGGAGGGGGGGGGGTTGGGGTTCACTGACACAGAGCAACACCACGTTTAACACTGCATCCTTGTATTGAGTCACAATCAAGCAGGATGTATGCACCGTGGCATGTCTGTGTCACTTGCTGCCAGCTGATTATGTAGCTTGTAGATCTACAATCAGCACCAATTGCTGTCATGGTGACACCACTATCATTCATTTGGTGCTTTAGTCACTCCCTCCTCATTAACCGTTGGGGATTTTGAGGGAAAGTGAGTGGCAGGTTTTAATTTTGGGATCAAATCTCCGCCGTACATACAAGGCAAACACATTCCTGCCCTGATCTCACGAACGCCGGGCCAAAAAACACAGATCCAAATCATTACCGATCTTCAATTTCAACATTTCCAAGAATGTAGAAAGCAGAAATGTGTCAGAGAGTGGGGATGTTTTCTCCATATCACAGACGACACCAGACACGGTGTTGTGCTTTAAACTGTGCCCGTGGAACCCGGTTCCCCCAAAAGCTAAAGGAAGGATCGTAGGATCCTCAGAGACCTGGGATCCAGTCTGAAAACAGACAGGAAATAAAACAAGTCAACTAAAAACAATGAACACCTGTAAATGTTGGTCATTGTTGTGTAGAGAACAATGACAGGTATAATAATACATCCACTCTGCCTGACATCTACAGCAACGCTATGGAGGAGAGACAGGAAAATACCAGCGTTTGTTTATCTCCCAATTAAAGGGATATTTCACTTTCAAAAAAACTTTTGGTCATTTTATGGTCTACTCAGGCCCTTGTGAACCCCCCAGACAGTTTTTAAGTTGCTTGATTCAGTATTTAGATATTTGATATTCATTTTATCAGCCACGCCCCCTTCCTATACAAACCCATTGTAACTTCAAACTCTATTTTTAACCCGTTTAACCATCAAAAACACCCGTCCTTGGTTCTGGTGACTCACCCTGCCCTCCTAATGCATGAGAGGGCCGTGTTTTTTTGATAACTTTTTTCATTTATTTTTAATATATTTTTTTTGTATTTAATTTTTTCATTTTCCAAAAAAATATATTAAAAATAAATGAAAAAAGTGATCAAAAAAACACGGCCCTCTCACGCATTAGGAGGGCAGGGTGAGTCACCAGAACCAAGGACGGGTGTTTTTGATGGTTAAACGGGTTAAAAATAGAGTTTGAAGTTACAATGGGTTTGTATAGGAAGGGGGCGTGGCTGGCAAAATGAATATCAAATATCTAAATACTGAATCAAGCAACTTAAAAACTGTCTGGGGGGTTCACAAGGGCCTGAGTAGACCATAAAATGACCAAAAGTTTTTTTGAAAGTGAAATATCCCTTTAAGTAAGGATGCACAATATTAATTCATTAATAGAATGTGCAAGATGAAGCCACCTCTCTATTGAACTCAGTGGACGGGGGCCGCCACCACGTTTAGTTCTGCATGCTATTATTATAATGGTGTGACGTCACGTTCTCTTTCTATACTGAAATTGAACTGCGCGGTCAAATCGATATGCAAGTTTCCAGAAGGATTTACCTCGTGTCGTGTTGAGTAGACAGACGATCAGAGATCTGCACCTGCTGATACTTCTGAGGATATCTAAATTCAATTAACCCATCGAGACCTGAGGCCCATTCTACAAATGCCTTCTAAATCAGTTTAAATCAAACCTTTTCGTGCCAAGGATCCCCAAATTGATATAAATGTATATTTGGCCGCAGACCCCCCCCCCCCCCATATGAAAATGTTTTGTGCCCCCCCGCCCCCAGAAGAGAAGATTTGCTTGATATCTGATCCTGTTTCCACCTTTCTTATAGATGCAGTGAGTTTTTTTTTTTTACACCTGTAAACCTGTGAATTATCAGTCGATACCCTATGAACAACGATATATCGTGCATCCCCACTCCAAAGAGAGGACAAGAACTGAACGGACACGTAAGGGTCTGTTCGGTTCCACTCGTCCGCTCTTTCTGAGACGAATCAACACTACGTATTTAACTGCATACAGGACGTATAGGAGAGAACAGAGGAAGAGGAGGAGTAGGTGATGAAGGTTCCTGAGGCGTAATCCAGAGAGGAGATGAGGACACGATGAGACAACTGGTCTGGGAACAGTTCAGACCCTGGATCTGAACACTGTGATAATCACATCATATCAAACACAGCTGGTCTGGGAACAGTTCAGACCCTGGATCTGAACACTGTGATAATCACATCATATCAAACACAGCTGGTCTGGGAACAGTTCAGACCCTGGATCTGAACACTGTGATAATCACATCATATCAAACACAGCTGGTCTGGGAACAGTTCAGACCCTGGATCTGAACACTGTGATAATCACATCATATCAAACACAGCTGGTCTGGGAACAGTTCAGACCCTGGATCTGAACACTGTGATAATCACATCATATCAAACACAGCTGGTCTGGGAACAGTTCAGACCCTGGATCTGAACACTGTGATAATCACATCATATCAAACACAGCTGGTCTGGGAACAGTTCAGACCCTGGATCTGAACACTGTGATAATCACATCATATCAAACACAGCTGGTCTGGGAACAGTTCAGACCCTGCACTGTGTTCTGAACACATCAAATCAAACACACCCTCATCAACACAAGCTTCTTGTATGGAACTGATAACAACAGCTCTATGTTGTCTGGTTAAAGTTGTAATCCAGATATTATTATTTTAATGAATACAAGGTTACTTTAACAAACTGTATATAGAGCATGTGAATGCTATATTTAGTCTGCAGTGGGTGCATGTGGTTTTCGGGTCTGGTGTCCATCCCGATTATGGGAGTCCTAGACAAGCGGTTACCTATGTTTTGACTGAAATTTTGTAAAAAATAATAATACAAGTTTAGCTTTGATTAAAGTTTTTTCAAAAACAGACGTTGTGAACTTGTCGATCGGCTATCTTTTAAAACTTTGGAACATTTTCTGCTATAATGAATGGCCAAAACAGGAATGACAGCAGGCTAAAAGTGGTTACACACATCAACTGGGTCTGGCTGTATTCCCAACAACTCTATTATAGCTGTTCCTGGTTCAGTTCCATACAGAAATCTCTGCGATAACAGTGTTTACATTTCCCACTTTTTTGACACTTCAAAATGCATAACTCTCTCTGAAACAATAATGTCTTAAATATTTTTGATTATAAAAGTTAAAAGCATTTTTTTTGTTTTCAAATAATGTCTATTTTTTAAGTAAAAAAAAAAAAAACATCCCATTAACAAAATGTCATCGTAAGAACACATTTAGAATTTTTTTCTTCTTTAAACTTAAATTAAACCCAGTACACATAAAGGTATTATTGAATTCATACTGTATGTACATATATGATACATGAAAGAGATGGTTGTCTTGGTTACGTACCTGGATCCAGCTAAATATCTTTATTTATGTACTGCAGTGGTTCTTAACCTGTGGGTTGAACAACATTCAGATTTTACCATAATAAATATGAATGTAAAAAAGAAACCAAAACAAATCATGGCATTTATTTTTCTTTAAAACCTTGAAAAACGTGTTTTCATCGTCACATTGATAAATAGGAACTTTGCCATTGATTCGAGCAGTAGCATTTTCATTGATTGATTGTTTAAATAAAGACGCTCTGCCCACCCATCTGACCACTTAGATAGGTGGGCTGCCAACAATTTCAAGATTTTTCTAGTGGTTCCAGATGGAGAAAAGGTTGAGAACCACTGATATATACTGTATATCATCCCGAGTTATGCTTATCGATAGATATGAGTCTGTCAACCGCTCACAACAAACAGCAAATCTGCCCAAAATATATTACTTCTCCCATGAGGCAAAATGCCTTTTTTACAGATGTACCAAAAGTAAATCCTATTGTATAAAATAATAATACAAAAATAATAACTGCTTCAGGTCAAGTTAAAACCAAGATAATACTGAAAAGTAAACTTTTCTCTCTTTCAGTCAAAAACCAAGTTCATTCAAAACAAATAGTACAATAGAGACATATTTAGGATGGGGGGGTTAATAAAATAATAACAAAAATACTGGTGTGTATGAGCCCTGCTAAGGCATACAGCAGGATGTAACATATGGTATACATTTCATATCAGTAAAATACAGAACCATTAAATGCTACTATAAGCTATAATCTACTGACCACTTGTATACCGACAGTTCATTTAGAGTGTCTGTACGAAGTGTATGTACGAACTGTGTGGGACTGCTCTGTATGTAGTCTATGTACTGTATGTATGTCTGTAGTCTATGTACTGTATGTATGTCTGTAGTCTATGTACTGTATGTATGTCTGTAGTCTATGTACTGTATGTATGTCTGTAGTCTATGTACTGTACTGTATACTGTAAGGATGAGGGCCCTAGTAGTCAAATTGATGTCAACGACCTAAATAAATTCTACTGTAGATTTGACACTACGAACGACAGCATGGAATGTGATGAAATATGCAATAACCTCCCAACAGCAACCCCCATAGTCATCAAGGAGGATGAGGTTGCTGCCTGTCTCCTCAGACTTAAGTCAGACAAGGCCCCAGGGCCTGACGGCCTGAAGCCTAGGATTCTTAAAGATTGCTATTTTCAACTTAAGGGAGTGTTAACTAGGCTGTTTCAGCTCCTTTTAGACAGCGGCACAGTGCCGCTATCATGGAAACACTCCATAATCAGGCCTGTGCCTAAGAAGCCAGGCGCAAGCTCACCTAATGATTTCCGGCCTATTGCGTTAACCTCTGTACTATGTAAAACTATGGAACGAGTCCTGGTTAACCTTCTAACTGCTTCTGTGTCAACGATGATGGACCCATTCCAATTTGCTTATAAGAGGAAGAGAGGTACAGATGATGCATTACTGACCATGCTTAATGCAGTCACACAACATCTTATGCACCCTAAAGGTTATGCTAGGATCTTATTCATAGATTTTAGCTCAGCTTTTAATTCAATGAAGATCCATATCCTGCTGAAAAGGGCTGCTGATCTTAAGGTACATCCCAGCCTAATCTGGTGGTTCAGGGATTTTCTTTTTTGTCGCCCACAAAGGGTTTGTGCCAGGGAAAACACATCAGAGGTGCTCACTGTGAGCACTGGTTGCCCACAAGGAAGTGTATTGTCCCCTGTGTTATTCTCTCTTTTTACCAATGAATTTATGATCAATGAGACATATTTTAAACTATTTAAGTATGCAGATGATATGGCCTTAGTTGCCCTGTTACTTAAATCAGACCCCCGTGGTGTAGATGCCTACCTGGCTCACATGGTAGCACTTGAAGGGTGGTGTAATACCAGCCAGCTAGAAATTAATGTAGGCAAGACAAAGGAGTTATTCATGCTTAAACCAGATATTACTATACTGCCAGTCTCGCTGGATGGCCAACTCATAGAATCTGTGGAGGACGTTAAATATCTAGGAACAGTTCTAGACTCCCGGATGAGCTTCTCTGGTAACACAGAGCACATCTATAAGAAATGTTCCCAGCGACTTTATCTACTCAGAAAGCTAAATAGCTTCAGAGTTAGTCAGAGGGTCCTAGAACTTGTGTACAAGACCATGATTGAGAGTGTTTTGACATTTCACCTTTCTGCCTGGTTTGGTCACCTAAACTGTAAATTACTGAACAAACTGTCTAGGATTGTGTCAATGGCTAGCAAAATCATTGGCAAGCCCCAAAAGGCCTTGAGCCTATTGTACAGGGAGAGAGTGAGGAGGAAAGCTCTGAGCATCACAGCCGATGGCTCCCATCCTCTTTCTAGAGAGTTTGAGCTTCTGAACTCTGGCAGGCGCTACAGAGTTCCCCTAGCGACCAACAATATTCATAAGAAGTCTTTTGTCCCCAGAGCAGTCAGCATTCTTAACTCGACAGAATGACCTGCTGCATGGTGGTGATGATGATGATGATGATGATGATGATGATAATGATGAAATGAGGGCGATGATGATCATGAAACAGGTTCCTAATGTGGGTCTACTCTCATTTTCTTTCTTTTATTAGCGATGGTGTTTTGTGTATTTCTATGATGTGATCCTCACTGCTGTGCTGTACCTCTAATGTTGTTTGTCTATGTCTGTATAGTGTCTGGTGAGCCAAAGACAAATTTCCACTTGTGGACAATAAAGATCTATTATTATTAATGTATGTCTGTAGTCTATGTACTGCTCTGTATGTCTGTAGTCTATGTACTGTATGTATGTCTGTAGTCTATGTACTGTATGTATGTCTGTAGTCTATGTACTGTATGTATGTCTGTAGTCTATGTACTGCTCTGTATGTATGTAGTCTATGTACTGTATGTATGTATGTAGTCTATGTACTGTATGTATGTATGTAGTCTATGTACTGTATGTATGTCTGTAGTCTATGTACTGTATGTATGTATGTAGTCTATGTACTGTATGTATGTCTGTAGTCTATGTACTGTATGTA
>NC_139961.1:3634093-3716593 GCF_963454915.1 Gymnoscopelus microlampas | reverse complement strand
AACTTTTGACCAACCCCTAAACCTGACCTCTAAATGCTTAATCCTAACCCTAAACCTTTTTCTAATAGTAAACCTATCGCTAAAAAGATATATATATATATATATATATTTTTTTTTTGTCTTGTGAGGACCAGGTGAATGGTCCTCACAATGTGTATTTCTCAAATTGTACTATATTTGTGGGGAAACACACACACACACACGCACAAGCACACGCACACGCACACACACACACACACACACACACACACACACACACACACACAAAGAGAGGTCTTACGGTGTGTTTGTTCCAGTAGTCTCGGACACAGGGGCGGAGCTTCTTGTGAACGACCACTTCCTGCATGTCCTCCAATGACGGATGTTGACCCACCTCCTCCTCAAACGGCAACATGTACTCATCTACTGGACCTGCACACACACACACACACACACACACACACACACACACACACACACACACACACACACACACACACACACACACACACACACACACACACACACACACACACACACACACACACACACACACCCTTTATTTATGTCCACATAAAGGAGAATACATACAGGGACACTGTATACCTACAGGTGCCCATTACGTCGATCGCGATCGACCAGTAGACCGCAGAGGCTGCGCAGGTAGACCGCCTGCAACCCCCCAGAAAAATAAAATAAAATCTGTCCTAAATAAATCTATTAAAATATATTGCAGTGTGGCTGGTGATGTATGTGTATTGCGGTATTAGTGTGTGTGTGTGTGTGTGTGTGTGTGTGTGTGTGTGTGTGTGTGTGTGTGTGTGTGTCAGAGGGAGAAAAAAAAAAAAAAAAAAAAAAACGCCCCTTTTTGTCTTCTGCTCACTGACTGGCATGCACGGCCTGTCGGCCTCACTGTCAACGCCCCGGCCCGCGGCTTCAAACCCACAATGCAATGCCTTGTTTTCATGAGAGCGCGGGGAACGTCAGTATTCAATCAAGTCTATTAAAAAAATAACAATTATATCAAGATGTGCGCGGCAAAGAAGCCAAAAACGCACCACTTCCATGCAGAGTGGGAAGAAGACTATTTTTTCACGATGTCACATTCCAATTGCGTTTGCCTTCTATGTAACACCAGCGTCTTTGCAAAGAAAGGAAACCTGGAGAGACATTTTACAACACGCCATACGGATTTCAACGGTGAATTCCCTCCCAAAAGTGAATTGAGAAGGAAAAGGTTGGGCGAACTGAAAGCACAATTAACCGGACAGCAGTCATATTTCACAAAGCCCACTTCAAAAGCAAAAGCAGCCACCGAAGCATCATTCCGGGTCAGTCATATGCTCATTCAAAGTAAGAAATCCTTCCAAGATGGACAGATGGTAAAAGACGCCTTCCTTGTGGCTGCAGACTCGTTATTTCGTGATTTTAAAAACCAACCTGAAATAGTATCAGCTGTCAAATCCCTTCAGTTATCCAGAAACACTGTTACACGGCGGTGTGAAATGATGGCTGATGATTTGACTCAGCAACTTAAGAAGAACATTGCAAAATGTGAGTGTTTCTCGTTGCAGTTAGACGAGTCTACCGATATAAGTGATACAGCACAATTGTGTGTTTTCATTAGGATGGTATTCAAAGATATGACAGCAAAAGAGGAACTATCAACAATGCTACCAATGAAAGAACACACTCGGGGCGAGGACATTTTTCAGACATTCAAAAGCTTTGTTGACAAAAACCAGATCCCGATGTCTAAATTGGTATCAATCACCACTGATGGTGCGCCAGCGATGGTGGGGCGCAGTAATGGATTCATCGCCAAATGCAAGCAAGACGACGATTTCCCCGACTTTGTTAACTATCACTGCATAATACACCAGCAAGCACTATGTGCCAAAATGTTGAATATGAAAGAGGTGATGGATGTGTCAATGAAAGTCGCCAACTCTATCCGGGCCAGAGCACTTCAAAGACGGCTGTTCCGTGCGCAACTGGAAGAGGCTGACAGCGACCACACTGACCTATTGCTGCACACCGATGTCAGATGGCTGAGTAGGGGGAAATTCTTGCAGAGATTCCGAGAGCTCCTACCAGAGATAAAAGAGTTTCTCCTCAGCGCGAAACATGCAGAATACAAACAGCTTGATGACGAGAAGTGGCTGCTAGATTTGGCATTTTTAGTTGATGTGACCAACATGTTGAATGAGCTTAACTTGGAGCTGCAAGGGAAAGACAAAACTGTGGTCGACATGATCGACTCAGTTAATTGTTTCAAACGAAAACTAGAAAGGCTGTTATCAAAAATGCAGCGCAAGGATCTGACGAAGTTTCCAAACATAGAGTCCGAGCTGGAGAGGCAAGGAAAGGCGGCTGCGCAATTTGACAGTGCGCGCTACATAGAGCAAATAAAAAATGTGCAGTCAGACTTTAACAAACGCTTTCGAGATTTTGCCTTACTTGAGCCTATCGCTACATTCATGTGCTTCCCATTCGGAGAAGACACTGATGTTGATTCCATGGCCTCGAACATCGCAACACTGTTTAACATGAATTCATCTGCGCTGGAGAATGAGATCTTGGCACTGCAGGCTGACATACAGTTGAAATCACGGGCCCGTGATGGACAGTTTTGGAACTTACTCATGGAGGAAAAGTATCCAAACATCAGGACATGTGCAGCCTCACTCACAGCATTCTTTGGCTCAACGTATTTATGTGAATCAGCGTTTTCCCACATGAAGATAGTTAAGTCCAAATACCGTTCCACCTTAACTGATGAACATTTGGAGGCCTGCTTGAGACTAGCTGTCAGCCGTGACAGTCCGGATTACGCAGCACTAACGGACTCCATTCAGTGCAAACAGTCATCTGCTTAAGGTAGGAATCTGTCCTAAATCTATTGAAATATATTGCAGTGTGGCTTGTGATGTGTGTGTGTGTGTGTGTGTGTGTGTGTGTGTGTGTGTGTGTGTGTGTGTGTGTGTGTGTGTGTGTGTGTGTGTGTGCGCGAGAGCGCATGCGGCCATCTGCGCTGGAGAAGCGCGCCTGTTAGAACCATGGATTAGAGCGCGCTCCTATTGATAGGATAGTGAGCCATGGAATGTTGATTGATTGATGTACTTTATTTAGTAAGACATGAGAACAACAGTACATGGAAGTACAAATTCACAATACAAGGTCTACTAAACTGGAAGACTCATAAAAGCACTGAGCTTGTTTCAAATGAGTTCCCCATGCACACAAATCATGATGACATATACAGTAAGAGACAGACAGATATACACAACTACTATAGAATGTCATACAATCAGTTTACAGGTTACTGGTATGAAGAGTGAGAAATATGTACAAAAGGAGAAGGAGAGAGGGGGGGGGGGTAGGGGGGTAGGTTAGGTTAGGACTTAGACAGGGGCCATTTTCCAATTGCAGCCTCCTGAAGGTGTATCTTTAGGGCTGTTTTGAAAGAGAGTAGGGTTTTACACTCCTTTACTCCTTTTGGTAGGGCGTTCCACATTTTTGATGAATAGCATGAGAACGAGTTACTTCCCTTTGTTGAGCCAAAAAAGGGTTGGACAAGGTTTGTGGAGCTGCCTCTGGTATTGTGATCATGGACATCATTAACATTTTGGAAGTATTTTATACAAATACAGGGGGATCCCAATGTTGTGGTATATCTTGAAGACCAGGCCAATAGCAAGTTGCTGTACTCTGTCCGCAACCCTAAGCTTGCTTGTGTAGATGTGTACTTTTTGGTTTCTTAGCTTTGCTTCTTTTTGTGGTTTTCACAGGGAATTGAAGGGACAGTCAACAAGAGAGAGAGAGAGAGAGAGAGAGAAAGAGGAGGAAAGAAAAAGAGAAACTTTCTATGTGCCTGCTGGAACTACAAACTTGTAGGAATAACTTGAGTGAGAGAGACTGGTCACTGGTGGTAATGATGAGTCACTTGAGTAAGAGACTCAACTGAGCTGTTTTATGTTACTTGTTAAGATTGTGCAAGGCACAACTATTTTATTTTCCTGTGAACCCAAACAGTGTCATTTGGTGTTGCCATCTTATTGATGAGATAGTAAGAGACTCTGTTCTTGCAAATGAGCTGTTTTATTGTAGCCTGGCTACCTGTTAAGATTGTGCAAGGCACAACTATTTTATTTCTTCCTGTGAACCCAAACAGTGTTATTTGGTGTTTTTCCATCTTATTGATGAGATAATAAGAGACTCTGTTCCTGCAAATGAGCTGTTTTATTGTAGCCTGGCTACCTGTTAAGATTGTGCAAGGCACAACTATTAATTTGTTTCTTCCTGTGAACCCAAGCAGTGTTATTTGATGTTGTTTCATGGATGAGAAAGTAGAAAGAGACTTTTAGGCACCTGTTGTTTCACTTGTTGCTGCATTATGCCTTCATGTGACTGTATGTATGCATTGTTATAATTTTGTGTTACATTCCATGAGTAATTTGTAACTAAGAGTAACTTTACCAAACATTTTCTGCTTTGCAATTCAACTTCTTCCAATGTGGAGTAATTGGAATGATAAATAAATGCATTCATTGATTTTGAAACAGTCCTAATGCCTTAATGTTGTTATTTAGCTCCCATAGGTACATTTTTAAGTATGTTCATGGGATAATAATTATTTGTTGGTTGGTAAATAAAATGAATTACTTTTTTTTTAAAAATATAATTAAATCGATAAAATCAGGCAAAAATAAGAAATAAATAACCTAATTCTAACCCTAAAACCGAAATAAAGTAACCAAAAACCACCCAAAAAACAGGGGAAAAAAAGAAAAGAAATCCATCCAAAACCGCGCAAATTTCGCGCAAATCCGCCCAATTCTTTTGGGCTGCGCGCGCGTGCATTAGTGGTACATCACCATGAGCTGGCAATTTCAAGAGTAGAACCCAAGTTAAAAAAGTGTGGCCACCCCTGCTACAGGTATTAGTAACAGCGTCTCTGCCATATATGGCGGCTGCCAATTATAGCAGAGACAGCATAATACTTTGACAACCTTTTTGCCTCCTTTTTGGGCATCCTAAGTTGTTGAAACCCTCTAACAGTCTGTGGGTATAATGTCCCAGGCTGCCGAATATAAAAACAAATAGTCTGCACCTATAACCCAGCTCTGAGATGGTATGTAGGAGTGGTTTGTATTTAATGAGCTCGGGGTCATTAAGGCCTTCTCTAGGCTGATGGTCCATTGTGGAACCTTGGGCCGTCAACCTTTACTTTATAGAGTGCAGTAAGAAGGAAGGCCTTGATAGCCACATCGTTGATATACTGAATGTAATAGATAAGAACTTCAGAATTCTCCAGGCGCTCAACCGAACGCTTGTTAGCATGCAGACTGTGATGTGGAGCGAATTGCCTTCGTGATATATCAGGTCGTATATTGTTTAATATCATTAATTTGCTGTTCTTTTATTCACATAGTATAGAGGGAATCTCCCTTGTTTGTCAATAAAGATGCCTTGCGCATGTGAACGGTAATTTCTGTGTATGTCGTCTATAAACTGGACTTTAGGGTTTTATTGAACCAAGAGTGACAAGTCTGCCACGGCACATCAAGGCTAAGGTCAAAGGTGCATCTCCAATACAGACACTTCCCTGGACTCTTCATCAAGCACAACAACATCTGGTGTATTAGCTGTCAAAGATGTCTGGGTTATCACAGAGATGAAACATGGATCTAGTACATCTAGCAGCCAGCTCCCACAGCAGTGTGTGTGTGTGTGTGTGTGTGTGTGTGTGTGTGTGTGTGTGTGTGTGTGTGTGTGTGTGTGTGTGTGTGTGTGTGTGTGTGTGTGTGTGTGTGTGTGTGTGTGTGTGTGTGTGTGTGTGTACCATCAGCAGCAGTACACCTAGCAGCCAGCTCCCACAGCAGTGTGTGTGTGTGTGTGTGTGTGTGTGTGTGTGTGTGTGTGTGTGTGTGTGTGTGTGTGTGTGTGTGTGTGTGTGTGTGTGTGTGTGTACCATCAGCAGCAGTACACCTAGCAGCCAGCTCCCACAGCATCAGACCCAGAGCGTACATGTCGATACGGAGGAAAGAGTCTCTCTGGAAGTTGATGGCTCCTTCCAGGACCTCAGGAGCCATGTAGCGCCTGGTCCCCACCTGGAACGCAATATATATATATCAGTATATTACATACTATACAACACTGGTCCACCTGGAGCACAATATATATATATATACACACAACACTAGTGAAAAAAACTGGTTACAATAGCAGATCTACAAGCTCACAACGTTATTTTCACAACTCCATTAGATTTTTTTTCGTAATTCATGGAATTCCCTTGATTTATTCATTCATTCATGAAATTCCTTTGCTTTTTTTGGAGGGGTGGACATTTTAGAATCATTTTTTTTAAAATGATAATTACAAACAAATATGTAGGAAACAAAAAAATAAAGGGCTATTTACTTGTATAAAAATGGGTCCCGACCCACTGATTGGGAAACAGAAATAGGGAGTAAATATACCTTATGAGTTTTCTACCAATACATATACAGTTATATATGTATTACTGATTACATTACATTACAGTCATTTAGCAGACGCTTTTATCCAAAGCGACTTACAATAAGTGCATTCAACATAGGTAGGGAACGAAAACTTCTAATCACCAGAAGTCTGAAGTGCATTTTCAGCAAAAACAAGCAACTAAGAGTATACCTAGCGCTAAGGTAAAAGTGCAATATGTCAGCAACCTACTTTCTTAAACAGATGAGACAGAATAGCAAAATCAAATGAGCACGAGCTAAAACAAATAAGTGTATCGACTAAACAAGATCCAATAAAACCATACCACAATAAAACAAGAGTTCGTACAACTAGTTAACAACAAGTAGGCCAGGCAAAGAGGAAGGATAGTGTTTCCTGAAGAGGTGGGTTTTCAGCCTGCGGCGAAAGATGGGCAGTGACTCTGCTGTCCTGACATCATAGTCTGACTGATGAATGAATGCAGCGCCTGGTGCAGCACACATGTAGGGAGAAAGAACATTGTCTATAGAGGCTATGCGTGTGACATCATCGTACCCGGAAATTAAGTGGGAACGCCTACTGAGTGGCAAAAAACTACTTTCTGGCCTTGACAGCCCTATACATCCAAACAGAAAAGTCCTGTCTGACTGTATTAAACAAGGTTAAACTCACCAACATGGCAGCTGTACGGAAAGCTTGAATTATCCTCTTTCTATCTGTTTTTGTTTCATAAAGATCCACCGTAGAGACATGTTATGAGATACTTTCTGTCAATACATTCCGTGCAGGTGATTATTTTTTTGGTTTGGAAGTTTGGAAGCGCTCGTTTTCCATAACTCAACGTCCTGCTGCCTCCTGCATCATGTGACATTTAGAAACAGGTGGTACGCAGGACCGTTGAGTGATTTACAACGAGAAACGATTCCAAACTCCAACGCTCCATGCTGCTCAATGTTTTACCACTAAGTATAGATGAGGGGGGCGTGTCCTGGTGGAAAAGTGACGCATGTGCATATTCTCTATACGACTGACTCTAGGCTGACATGGAGTTTCAACACTGATGCTGTCTATAAGAAAGGTCAGCAGAGGCTACATGTTATGTCTAGACTGAGACAGTATAACATGGATAAGAGAACAGGTGTGTATCTACCTGTCTAGACTGAGACAGTATAACGTGGATAAGAGAACAGGTGTGTATCTACCTGTCTACTAGTGATGCACGGGTTGACCCGTTACCCGCGGGTCAACCCGCGGCACGGGCGGACAGTCAAGATTTCAGAGGCAATTATGCGGGTTGCGGGTCATCAACACCACTCTCACACGCAAAAAAAAGCAATCACATTTAAGCCTATTATTAATATTAATATTTGGATAAAACTACCATTAAAACCCATCATAATTATCTAAATCATGATCTGACAATGTCAGTGTGGGTTAATTCCCGACAGCCTGGTGCTGCTGTGTCTCACAGCGCTGCAGTTATCCGAAAGATAACTGCCTATTCTTCGTGCCATGGTGTTGCGCGTTGAAAATATCAGACCTACAAGCTCACAACACGTGGCAACGCGCCGCGTTGTGAGCTTGTATGTCTGCTATTTTCGATAAGCAACAACACCGCCATACGGCGAAGCACAAATGAAGCTTTACACAGCTGCATCTCCTCCTAATCAGCGCTGCGTACGGGTGGTTCGCTCGGGTGTAATGATAAACAGAACTGGGGTCCCGAAGTGATAGAATATGAACCAAGCCGGACCCATTTGATGATAATAAAACCTGTCAAAACCAGAACTCGTATGGGTCGTGGATATTATACAAGCAAGCACAGTGACTGTCTGTCTGCAATGGATAAAGTTTTAGTGAAAGTTGGTGACACACATACACATCAACCTCCCTTGCGCCATCATTCATGTATAACATTAACAAAACTAAGCACAAGCTGTAGGTTGCATATTAAGGTTGCTAGATGTAAAGGCCAAAACATATATTAATGTGTTTATACTGATGTGCGATGTAGGCTACGGTGTCGCGCAGCAGTTCACTCACACTCACTCATGATTATCTTCTTTTTTTTCACCGTGGGTCGCGGGGCGGGTCGAGTCGTTGATTTATATATCGTTTTGCGGCGTGGGTTCGGTTCCGTGGCGGGGCGGGGCGGGTCATGAAAAAACCCGACCCGCGCATCACTACTGTCTACACTGAGACAGTATAACGTGGATAACAGGTGTGTATCTACCTGTCCATGTGTGTCTCCTGCTGACTTCCCAGCCTCAAACTTGAGGGCGAGGCCAAAGTCAGCGATGCAGGCTGTGAGGTTACTCTTCAACAGGACGTTCTTAGACTTGATGTCCCTGGAAAACACGCACACACGCGCACACACACACACACACACACACACACACACACACACACACACACACACACACACACACACACACACACACACACACACACACACACACACACACACACACACACACACACACACACACACACACACACACACACACACAGTGAGGTTACTCTACAGCAACAGTTATCATACTTGTTATGTTCTGTGTGTTGTATTGTTGTATCCTACTGACCCACCTGCCAGAGAGGAGCCCCCACCAGGAGGACCTAGGGCCTCCGTCCTGATGTTAATGTTTTAAGTCTCTCTGGATAAAAGCGTCTGCTAAATGCCTGATGTGTAAATGATACATTGAGACGTCACCAGGTCCTACCGAGCACCAAGCCTAGGCAACACATCACCCCCACCCTGTGAACGACTGCACTGGCTTCCTGTTAAGTTCTGCATCTATTACAAACTCCTCCTTCTCTCCTACACATGTCTATATAATAGCTCCACAGAACCTCTCAGGCCTCCTGCATAAACCTACTCTGTCAACGGAACCTGTGGTCCACAGACTTGGACCTCCTCTCTATCGCCCCAAACAAGCAAGCGCACTTTGGGGGATAGAGCCTTCAGTGTGGCAGACCCCCCCCCCCCCCCCTCCCTGTGGAACTCTCTCCCAATAGAGATTCACCATTAAGGCTGCCTTGAAAAGACATCTATTCTCTCAGACTTATGGCAATTTGTTTTAGATGTAAAGCGTCCTTGGGTTCATGAAAGGCGCAATATAAATTCAAGCTATTATTATTATTACCGGTGTGCGATGGAGGGCTTGTGTCCGTCCCTGTGTCCAGGGATGTCCTCATGGAGGTAAGCCAGGCCGCGGGCCGCCGTCTGAGCGATGTGACACAGCTCTGTCCACGACACCACGTTAGCCTTCAGGAAGTCTGACAGAGAGCCCTGGAGCGCACACACACAGACTTTTTTTAGAATACTTTTAAAACCACTTTCAACCTCCCTATTTTGGGCATGTCTTTATATCGAAAATATCTAAAAGAAATAGCCAATCTACAAGATTGCGACTTCTGCACAACATTGTCATACGACAACGTAGAGCATTCATTTTTGAAAAAAGCATTAACCAAAAACATTAAATATGGAGATACAAGGTCTATGTTTTCTTTATTGTTCCATGGAGGACAGAGGACAGAGCATGTGTTCAGGACAGAGGACAGAGCATGTGTTCTATGGAGGACAGAGCATGTGCTGGGATTCCATCCCAGGAACAACAGCTGGTTCATCATCAACTGGTAAAATAATGACATTTATCAAGTATTATTTTCAGGGTAAACTGACCTGTAGTTTCACTGCTTGGCCACTAGAGGGCAGCATCTACACAGCAACACAACAGAGCTTGCTACTAAGATACTCTCCTGTCTCCTCTATAATAAATACTCCTTTTACCACTTTACACCTGGCCTGTAATACTTTACTTAAAGGTCTGGATTATAATGCACTTATATAACACTCATTATAAATGTTTATAATCATGTATGACAACTTATAACAATGTTTATAACGGCTCATAACTTTGGTCATAATGCATTATAAGCTCAGAGGAACAGCATTAACTACGTAGCTGGTTATGAAGTGACTTTGTTATCAGTTGTTATGCATAATTATAAACATATATAATGGGAGTTATGAAGCATTATAGAAGCATTATAATGTGGTTTCTACAACAGTCTTACTGCACACAGAACTTAACGTACTGGAGCTACTGTATGACATCCCACTTTTCACCATTTTCAATAAAACACACCAGTTAATGACCCTCGCAGTGATGATTTTGACAGCATTTCTTTTTTTTAAGTTACCTTTGAAGTTTTGAAGTTACCTTCAGTCATATTTGAGTCATCTGAAATGTTTTAGTTTAGTTTTAGTTGACTAAATATCATAAGATTTTAGTCAGCTAAATCTACAATTGATTTAGACAACAGAAATGTATTTTGGCGATGCCTTGATGGCGTCGTAATGCCTGATTTATACTTAGCTGTGTGCCGAAAATAGCCGATCTACAAGCTCACAACGCGTCACATAAAATGACTGGATCTATTCTACTGGATCTATTCTCCACTAGTCCCTCATTAATTTAGTCTAGTTTTTATTTGTTGACGAAATTGACAATACATTGTATTTAATCATAGTTTTAGTCATCATAGATTTGTTTTTATTTAGTTTTCCTCAGTGAAAAAAGGTAATCAACCAAAATGTTTTGTCCTTCTTTTAGTCGTCAAAATTAACCCTGGACCCTTGGAATCCAAATGACGGAAATGAGTCGCCACGACAGACAACTTTAAATCCATTGCGCCCGCCGCCCACTAGCAAGGCAGGAACCTTCAACCTACTAGTGTTGATTTTGACAACACATTTTGATTCAGTTTTAGTCATAGTTCTGTCAGGACAACTCATAAATAGAAAAAGACAAATCATGAAGGATAAGATATATTTATTGAATATAAAATGAGCAATATATTTATTATGGTTTGGCGATGAATTGGATCTGCTTTTAGGTACTCCGAAAAGGCGCATTTCCCAACCATAGGGACTCAGAATCCCCAGTACATAAACAGCAGATCCAAAAACAACAGGTGGTAGCATGGGGTGGTGGAGGGTGAGCAGCAATTTAGCACAGTACTAAATGAATGAAGCAGCAGCACAGCAGCAGTGTGCAGCTAAAGCAAGCAGGATGAGAAGTGCAGACTTCCAGCTTAAATAGAGCGGTCTGAGAATGAGATGAGTGTGAGTGGATGAGTGGATGTGTACGTGGAGCTGATACGGTCCAATAGTAGGCCATCAACACGGCACTGAGTTCCCTGACAGAACTTGCTCTGCGCATGTCTGTGACAGTCGCGACGCTCATTCTTTTCAATCAAAATTCCATTTACTTCCAGTCATATTTTAGTCATCTGAAATGTTTTGCTGTTAGTCTAGTTTTAGTCGACTAAATATCATAAGATTATAGTCGACTAAATCTACAGTTGATTTAGTCGACTATAATGTGTTTTGTATGATGCCGTCCTAATGGCTGATTTTACACTTGGTTGCGCTCTGACAATAGCCGATCTACAAGCTCACAACTGTGAGCTTGTAGATCGGCTATTGTCAGAGCGCAACACCCGAGCGTAAACAAACATAAAATGACTTGTCTTTTAGTTCTACTGGATCTCTTCTCCACTAGATCCCTCACTAACATTCAGGGTCGGTTGCACCAAGAGGGATTAAGCTTTAAACTGGTTTAAATCAAGGTTTATCTATTAATCCAGTTGCACCAAACTTTGAACCTAGTTTCCACTAACCAGGTTTAGTTTTAAACCATCCTTTTAATCTTGGTTTTCATTTTCACAGTAAACCTGGATTAATGTTAATCCTGTTGCACCACTACTTTAAACTCCAATTTAAATGTCAGTAAGGGATTAATTTTAAACTTGCAGTACAGGTGGTTTAAATGTAAACATGGCAGCATATATCAGATGGCTCCATGAAAACGAAAGAGTAGCTCAAAGAAAAATAAGGGACCGTCTAAACCCAGTCGAATGTTATGATAATGCTGTATATATGTGTGTATATATATAATGTCTATATATATATAATATAATATAATATATATATAATGTCTATATATAGTGTCTATATATAATGCTGAATATTTGGCTCAAGAGAAGAAGTATTCCTTTTTATTTACAGCGCAAATCCAAGATGGCGGACACACAACAAAGTTTAATCCATGAAATAATCACTGTTTAAAGTTTTAATCACTGTTTAACGTTTTAATCACAGGTTAAGGATTTAAATCACAGATTTGTTAAGCAATGCTTAAAATTAAGTGGTGCAACACAACTCGAATTAAAATAAATCCTAGATCAACAAATCTTTGATTAACCCTAAACTAAGCTTTATTTAATCCCTTTTGGTGCAACCGACCCTTAGTCTAGTTTTTATTTGTTGACGAAATTGTCAATATATTTAGTCTTAGTCTTAGTCATCATAGATTAGTTTATATTTAGTTTTTGTCAGTGAAAAAAGGTAGTGGTCATAGTATTAGTGGAGGAAATCAACACTGCTGCCTACCCTCTCATGGTAGGCGGTGATGAGCCACAGCTCCATGTCCAGGTTGTTGGTTCTCTTCTCCATGCCGAGGAAGAGGAGGAGGTTGTCGTGCTTCATCCCGCTCACGCTGAAGATGTCGTACTCGTTCTGCCACGACAGCTTGTCCTGACAGAGGACAGAGGAGGACAGCATGGACATTACACTGACTGACAGCTTGTCCTGACAGAGGACAGAGGAGGACAGCATGGACATTACACTGACTGACAGCTTGTCCTGACAGAGGACAGAGGAGGACAGTATGGACATTACACTGACTGACAGCTTGTCCTGACAGAGGACAGAGGAGGACAGTATGGACATTACACTGACTGACAGCTTGTCCTGACAGAGGACAGAGGAGGACAGTATGGTCATTACACTGACTGACAGCTTGTCCTGACAGAGGACAGAGGAGGACAGTATGGACATTACACTGACTGACAGCTTGTCCTGACAGAGGACAGAGGAGGACAGTAGTACAAAACATTTTCAAATGGGGGACCACGGCCGAATGCATAGGCCAGGGCTTCTCAAACGTTTTTATACCACGACCCCATATTATGAAGGATTTGTTTTGGCGACCCCATCGACCTCACCTCACATTTTTTTCGTTTCTTGATAAAAATAAATATTATTTTTTTTGGTTGCCAATGAGCGACCCCAACAGCACCTTCCAGCGACCCCACTTTGGGTCGCGACCCATCGCTTGAGAACCGCTGGCATAGGCCATCATTTTGGGGGTTTGATAGCTACTAACCTTGCGTCACCAGTCTTTCCACCTCGGAGGAAAGCCTGGTATGCGTTACTAAAGACCCATATGATCCGGTCTAGGCCACGCCTACTGAAAAAATGAAAAGAAAAAAGAATCCTCTTTCCGGATTGTCGCGATCCGGTTTTGCGGTGCCGCTTTGTTTTGGTTCCCTATTCCTATTTAAATGGAATAGAATTTCCCCGTGGGATAATACGGATAATACAGACGCTAAATACAAATAGTCTCCGGAAAGTACACTCACATTTATATTTAAAAAATAAGCTAAACTACGCCGCATCAAGGATTTTATAGGACGGACCTATTTTGGGGTGAGACGTCTTTCCGGTTTGTCGCGATCCGGTCGGATCTACTTCCGCTCCCGACCAGATCATATACCCGAAAAGGAATGCTGCCCAGACTAGATAGCTACTGATTTAAAAGGCATTGTTAGAATGGGTCTCAGGTGTGAATGGGTTTCCATGACATGCTGAGAGGTGAAGGCAGCCTGCTACCTGAATGGGGAAGATCTTGACGGCCACGTACTCGCCGAGGAGGAGCTGAGCCTTCCACACGCAGCCGTAGCGCCCCCTGGCTTTCACCTCCAGCAACTGCAGGGGTTTGTGTCCCGTGACGGGGGAAGGGGGGGAGGGGCCGGACTCCTGGGGGAAAACAAGAGAGAAACACACCAACCAACAGTGGTATTAGATAACGGGTTATTAGAGGAAGGGGGGGGGGGATTATGAAGAACAGAATACCCCCAAATAACACATTCAATCCGGGAAAGCATCCGTGTCATAATTAACTCATCTAGTGCCACAAAACGTCAAAGACGTCACGTGGCCTGACGCCCCGTGCGCCACAAGGCGTCAAAGACGTCATGAAAAAAAAATTGGAAAAAAAAACAAAACTTTTTTTTTTTTCTTTTTTTGAAAAAACATGTTCAGAACCCAAGATATGATGATTTGAAGATTTGCTGCTCCATCCACTCCTTGTTTAACCTATAACTTGAAAAGGCTGTATCTTGCTTCCTAAGCACTTTTTTTTACAATGAATTTTGGCTGTGACGCACAGAGCCAAAATTTGCAGATCTACAAGCTCATGAGCTTGTAGATCTGCTCTACAAGCAGAACATCATGAAAAATGGGTGCATAACTTTGCTCCTGGGGGGTCCCTGGAACAAAATATTTTGAGATGGGGCCCGCGGCCAAATACATATAATTTTGGGGGTTCTTGACATGAAAAGGGTTGAGCACCACTGATATAGAAACATATGTTTTTTTCAGAAACCTTTTTTCAGTTTTTATGATATAGAAGACATTTATAGAATGGGCTCAGGTCCTAATGGGATAAGAGAGTAACTGAGACCCGGGTCAATATTCTGGATAGTGTGTCCATGTAAACAAAGCCAGTGTGGGTTTTTTGTTTGGGGGGGGGGGGGGGCAGTCCTGCTCATGTGTAAAAGGTTACCAGCTCCAGCACTAAGAGCCTCGTCTAAAAACCATGACGAAAAATGTTGGTCGACTACCTTTTCTTTCACTGATGAAAACTAAACAAAAGCTAAATAAAAAATAAGCTTTGATGAGTAAAACTATGAGTAAATATTCAGATGATTTCATCAACACATAACAAGTAGATGAAATCGTTAGTGAGGGATCAGTGGAGAAGAGATCCAGTAGGACTAAGACGAGTTATTTTATGCTTGGTTTGCGGGCGGATGTTGCACACCGAAAAAATAAAATGTCTCAGAGTTCACTAAACAGTGAAGTGTTCACTTTCGTCATATTGATAGAAAAGTGTCGCAAACAGAAACGAGATCCAGAAAGAAAGCCTGTGTGTGTGTGTGTGTGTGTGTGTGTGTGTGTGTGTGTGTGTGTGTGTGTGTGTGTGTGTGTGTGCGTGCGTGCGAATGCATGCAAATGTGTGTGCTGTAGCCTTTATGTGCATGTGTGTATGTTATGTTTGCTAGTACACGCGCCAACAAAAAAAAAACATGTGCGTGCATGTGTGCGCGCAAGTGTGTGTTGGTGTGTGTGTGTGTGTATGTGTGCATGCAAATGTACATGTGCCCTTTACAGTACATGCATGTGTGTATGGTATGTGAAGGCCTGTATGGTAGCACACATGCAAACCATATAACAACAAAACACATTTATGGCAGGTCTCTGCTGCTCGTGCGTATGTGTGTGTGTATGTGCGTGCATAAGTGTGCGTATGTGTGTATGTGCGTGCGTGTCTGTGTGTGTGCCAGCATTATTCCCGACCCTGTCTCTTATCTTCTGGACTGCAGCCCTGCACGAAACGGGCCGTCCAGCCCGGCGCGCCTCCCCCCTGCCCCCCCCGGGTCTCCCATGGGTGTCACCTGATGCCCGGACCCATGGCCGGGCACCAGACCTCCAGCGGGGCACATTACACTTTGTCAGCAGACCACAGGAAATGGAAGGACAGGGAAAAAACACACAACACAACACAAAACACACACCTTTGCATTTCAATACTTGCGAGGACATAGTCATATTTTAGGACACCAATTTTACGAATGTCTTTTTAAGATCCTTTTGCCATTTTTTTATCATAAGCCTAAAGCCGAAAACAGCAGATCTAGAAGCTCACAATGCATCGTGCTGCGAACCGGTGTGAACTTGTAGATCGGCTATGTTTTGGTGCATGGAGCAAAACTCCCAACAATAACTTTTCCTAATTGTAAGCCTATCTAATTTTCTTTTTTTTACCATAAAACAAAAAAAGAAATTGTTGTGAGGACCAGGAAAACTTGTCGTCACAATGTCTTAATTCTACATTAGTACTTACAGGAACATTTGGGACCCCACAAGTATAGTAATGCACACGCGTGCATGTGTGTGTGTGTGTGTGTGTGTGTGTGTGTGTGTGTGTGTGTGTGTGTGTGTGTGTGTGTGTGTGTGTGTGTGTGTGTGTGTGCGCGCGCTCTCAGGTTTCTCCTGCATCTCCTAAGAGCAGCACTGAAGATCAACCCTACAACCCACCAACCAAAGGCCTTGTTTCAGAAAAAGGGGGGGGGGGATTGACCACTTAAAGGGCTATTTCACTTTAAAACACTTCTGGGGTCATTTTAACGTCTACTCTGGCTTTTGTGTTTCACCCCAGACACTTTTTAAGTTGCTTGATTCAATATTGAGATATTTGATATGCATGTTATCAGACACACCCCCGTCCTATATAAACCCATTGGAACTTCAAACTCCATTTTAACCATGTTAGACTCATTAAAACGCACGTCTCTGCTTCTGGTGACTGATATTGTCCTTCTAATGAATGTTAGACTCATTAAAACACACGTCTCTGCTTCTGGTGACTGATATTGTCCTTCTAATGAATGTTAGACTCATTAAAACACATGTCTCTAATTCTAGTGACTGATATTGTCCTTCTAATGAACGTTAGACTCATTAAAACACACGTCTCTGCTTCTGGTGACTGATATTGTCCTTCTAATGAACGTTAGACTCATTAAAACACACGTCTCTGCTTCTGGTGACTGATATTGTCCTTCTAATGAACGTTAGACTCATTAAAACACAGGTCTCTGCTTCTGGTGACTGATATTGTCCTTCTAATGAACGTTAGACTCATTAACACACGTCTCTGCTAATGGTGACTGATATTGTCCTTCTAATGAACGTTAGACTCATTAAAACACACGTCTCTGCTTCTGGTGACTGATATTGTCCTTCTAATGAACGTTAGACTCATTAAAACACACGTCTCTGCTTCTGGTGACTGATATTGTCCTTCTAATGAACGTTAGACTCATTAAAACACACGTCTCTGCTTCTGGTGACTGATATTGTCCTTCTAATGAACGTTAGACTCATTAAAACACACGTCTCTGCTTCTGGTGACTGATATTGTCCTTCTAATGAACGTTAGACTCATTAAAACACACGTCTCTGCTTCTGGTGACTGATATTGCCCTTCTAATGAACGTTAGACTCATTAAAACACACGTCTCTGCTAATGGTGACTGATATTGTCCTTCTAATGAACGTTAGACTCATTAAAACACACGTCTCTGCTAATGGTGACTGATATTGTCCTTCTAATGAACGTTAGACTCATTAAAACACACGTCTCTGCTTCTAGTGACTGATATTGTCCTTCTAATGAACGTTAGACTCATTAAAACACACGTCTCTGCTTCTGGTGACTGATATTGTCCTTCTAATGAACGTTAGACTCATTAAAACACACGTCTCTGCTTCTAGTGACTGATATTGTCCTTTTAATGAACGTTAGACTCATTAAAACACGTCTCTGCTTCTGGTGACTGATATTGTCCTTCTAATGAACGTTAGACTCATTAAAACACGTCTCTGCTTCTGGTGACTGATATTGTCCTTCTAATGAACGTTAGACTCATTAAAACACACGTCTCTGCTTCTGGTGACTGATATTGTCCTTCTAATGAACGTCAGATTCATTAAAACACACGTCTCTGCTTCTGGTGACTGATATTGTCCTTCTAATGAACGTCAGACTCATTAAAACACACGTCTCTGCTTCTGGTGACTGATATTGTCCTTCTAATGAACGTTAGACTCATTAAAACACACGTCTCTGCTTCTGGTGACTGATGTTGTCCTTCTAATGAACGTTAGACTCATTAAAACACAGGTCTCTGCTTCTGGTGACTGATGTTGTCCTTCTAATGAACGTTAGACTCATTAAAACACAGGTCTCTGCTTCTGGTGACTGATGTTGTCCTTCTAATGAATGTCAGACTCATTAAAACACAGGTCTCTGCTTCTGGTGACTGATATTGTCCTTCTAATGAATGTTAGACTCATTAAAACACAGGTCTCTGCTTCTGGTGACTGATATTGTCCTTCTAATGAATGTTAGACTCATTAAAACACACGTCTCTGCTTCTGGTGACTGATATTGTCCTTCTAATGAATGTTAGACTCATTAAAACACACGTCTCTGCTTCTGGTGACTGATATTGTCCTTCTAATGAATGTTAGACTCATTAAAACACACGTCTCTGCTTCTGGTGACTGATATTGTCCTTCTAATGAATGTTAGACTCATTAAAACACACGTCTCTGCTTCTGGTGACTGATATTGTCCTTCTAATGAATGTTAGACTCATTAAAACACACGTCTCTGCTTCTGGTGACTGATATTGTCCTTCTAATGAATGTTAGACTCATTAAAACACACGTCTCTGCTTCTGGTGACTGATATTGTTCTTCTAATGAATGTTAGACTCATTAAAACACACGTCTCTGCTTCTGGTGACTGATATTGTCCTTCTAATGAATGTTAGACTCATTAAAACACACGTCTCTGCTTCTGGTGACTGATATTGTCCTTCTAATGAATGTCAGACTCATTAAAACACAGGTCTCTGTTTCTAGTGACTGATGTTGTCCTTCTAATGAATGTTAGACTCATTAAAACACACGTCTCTGCTTCTAGTGACTGATATTGTCCTTCTAATGAATGTTAGACTCATTAAAACACACGTCTCTGCTTCTAGTGACTGATGTTGTCCTTCTAATGAACGTTAGACTCATTAAAACACAGGAACTTTACCCCTGCGCTGCCCAGACACAGAGGGGGAAATAGATAACCATCGAATCGTTCCTTCAGTTCATTGTCCAATAGCACAAATATTATTTACAAGGACAAGAGCAACAACATGTGGCCTATTGATCTTCCTGTGGGTGGACCGGCTGGGACAGTGACCAACCTTAGAGAGCTTGTATTATTGGACACAGTTCAGGACAGAGACCAACCTTAGAGAGCTTGTGTTATTGGACACAGTTCAGGACAGAGACCAACCTTAGAGAGCTTGTGTTATTGGACACACTTCAGGACAGAGACCAACCTTAGAGAGCTTGTGTTATTGGACACAGTTCAGGACAGTGACCAACCTTAGAGAGCTTGTATTATTGGACACAGTTCAGGACAGTGACCAGAACTTGTACTCGAGTACTTGTACTTCAGAGATGCCCCCCCACCCACCAGCCACGTGCACGGGGAGTCCCACCAAGAGAGACACAGAGAGAGCGAGAGACACACAGAGAGAGAGAAGAGAGAGAGAGAGACAGAGAGAGCGAGAGACACACAGAGAGAGAGAAGAGAGAGAGAGAGAGACACAGAGAGAGAGAAGCAGACAGACAGAAAGAGACACAAAGAGAGAGAGAGAGAGAGACAGACAGAGAGAGAAGCAGACAGACAGAAAGAGACACAAAGAGAGAGAGAGAGAGAGAGAGAGAGAGAGAGAGAGAGAGAGAGAGAGAGAGAGAGACAGACAGACAGAGACAAAGAAAGACAGAGGCAGACAGGCAGACACACAGACAGTAAGTACCATCATGCACAATGCATTTACAAATGAGAAAGACACACATTCATTCATGCAACAGCAACAACAAAAACCCAGACGAAACCAGTACTAAACCTTTTGAATTTCATGGACCCCCCTTTAGGCAACGGACCACCCATTTGATACAAACTTTGATCTCTGAACCCCAATCTACACTGTAGGGGGTCCCAAGCAACACAAGGAACAGTTTAAACGCTTTAATTTGTCGACAATTTGAAAAATAGCAGATCTAGATCGGCCATTCTCAAAACATTATGCCTAATGTTCTCTTATGGGGGTCCCTGCCACAAAAAACTTTTCAGATGGGGGTCCACAGCCAAATACATATCAACGTGGGGGTCCTTGACATGAGAGATGTCTGAGAACCACAGCTGTGTGGGATGGGAGATGGAGGACTGATAGAGAAAGCTGGTCTTACCTCAACCATTATGTGAAAGGCATGCTAGAGAGGAGAGGAGAGGAGAGGAGAGGAGAGGAGAGGAGAGGAGAGGAGAGGAGAGGAGAGGAGAGACAACATGTTAACGTGGTTTACACTCGTCTACAGGCAGCAGGTACAACTCTAGGTTCCCATGACGACAAGACAATGCCTGTCTAGTTTACAGTTGATGTTGTGTTGCTTCCCTGTTGAGCTCCTTCAAAGCACCGTGAATCTAACTTCACAGCTTATTTATTTTACACAATACTATACACAGTATAAAACATACAAAAGACAAACAAACAAACAAAGTGTGAGGCTACATTGAGCTGCAAACATACACACAAGTAAATTACAAATCAGACTTTCCAGTGTGTGCGTGTGCGTGTGTGTGTGCGGGTGCATGTGTGTGTGTGTGTGTGTGTGTGTGTGTGTGTGTGTGTGTGGGTGGGTGCGTGTGCATGTGTGTGTGCGTGTGTGTGTGTGTGCGTGCGAGTCACACGTCAGTGTGAGGAATAGAACCCTGATGGTAAATACTGTAACAGGAACAACCATGATTCACATCAAAGCAGTGGTGTGTTCTAGGTTTTTTTCGGAGGGTATACGATAATCATTCCCTGCACGACATGCGCGTGGTCGTGGGTATGCGCTATCGCGTTTTCAATGGATGAAATGGTTAGTAGACTGTATAAGCTTTTCCCACCGAAAAGATCTGCACTGTATGCGGTGTATACAGCGTAACACGGTAGAACACACCACTGCATCAAATGGTCTGTCTGTCTGTCTGTAAGTAACTGTCTGTCTGTCTGTCTCTCTCTCCTCAGTTCATTACAATAAGGACACTATGTGTCATAGTTAGTCTTATTTATTACACGGCTTGGTTGAATGCTCGATTCTGATTGGTCAGTCATCGGTCATTATTTCTGGATAATGACCGATGATAATGACCGGTGAGACCGACGAGGAAACTGTGTAATCAGAGACTCAGAACACCTGCTCATATCAACCTGCGCTGCTTGATTTTATGCTTTATCCAACATTGACAGCCATGTAAACAAACAACCAATGTCATTTACAACTAAACGTTGCTCTCAAGAATGTTTTTGAAAACATTTGAAGTGAGAAATAGACGATGCAATAACCGAAAAGTCATTCTATTTGATCCACTGCGCTTCCTTGTTTATCGTGGCACAACAACGGGGGAATACCAAAACGCTCGCCCCAAAACATAGTCGCCCCGGGGCAAATCCGGCGGTATTACAGGCAAATCGGCAGTAAATAGAATGGGGGGCGAGTGTGTTTTGGGGCGAGTTTTTTTCCATTTCGTCATTTGTTTTTGCGAGGCGAACTTGTCCGCCCAGCCCAATACTTATGGAATACTTTCATTGCCGTAAGCAAGGAAATACTTCGTTTTGTTGTTACTTTTGGGTAAATGTATTTATGTATTTATTAAGTAGCCGTGTAATAAGCGGGATAATGCATGGGGAGGCAGTCATTATTGAAATTTAAAGCCCTTCAGGGCGATTAACCACTCCCTGTCGGGCTTTAAATTTCAATAATGACTACCTCCCCATGCATTATCCCTTGCTTATTGTGTCCTGCATAATGCTAGCGTTGTTGAGGGTTTACATTGTTGGACATACCATTGTTCATTACTGATGGTGTTTGTTTGAGTGTTTTGATTGATTGAATACTTTATTAATAAGCGTGTCAACAGAACAGGTAGTTCAGTCAAAGGTTAATGCTACAAGGAGAACACAATGTTTCCATGGTGGTCCGTGAGGTCTTTTCACTCTGCTATATCTATAATACTTTTTTCTTGCTCTGTAAAACTGTGTCTTAACTGCTGTACTGCACTTGCCGACTGCATTTCCCTCACAGGATCAATAAAGGTCTAATCTTAACTCTTACTTACTTAGGCCTTTAAATTCCCTGAGGAACATAGGCCATTGATGAAATAATCTGCACTCTCCTCCCCTTTTATTCTCTCTCTCTCTCTCTCTCTCTCTCTCTCTCTCTCTCTCTCTCTCTCTCTCTCTCTCTCTCTCTCTCTCTCTCTCTCTCTCTCTCTCTCTCTCTCTCTCTCTCTCTCTCTCTCTCTCTCTCTCTCTCTCTCTCACTCTCTCTCTCTGACATTAGAAACTGTTTTACCTCTTTTACTAACACACACACACACACACACACACACACACACACACACACACACACACACACACACACACACACACACACACACACACACACACACACACACACACACACACACACACACACACACACACACACAACACACACAAATATGTGTTGTTAATCTATATAAGGTCTTATTAATAATTCAGTAGAGTTCATGTTCCATACAGTTGACTCCATGTGTGTGTGTGTGTGTGTGTGTGTGTGTGTGTGTGTGTGTGTGTGTGTGTGTGTGTGTGTGTGTGTGTGTGTGTGTGTGTGTGTGTGTGTGTGTGTGTGTGTACACATTGTGTTGTGTGTTAAGTATACAGGGCTTAAAGCTGCATTACTGTATGTAACTTTCCTCTTCTACCCCGGATTTGAACCCGGTTTCCTGCACAAGTGCTGAAATGTTTACCATTGAGCCAATAGAGCCTGCCTGCTTGCTCAGGGGATAAATTCCAATAAAGAGACCCCATGGATCTGTACTTGTCCCATCCCCTTTTTTCCCTCTACACCAAATCTTTGCCGAAAATAACCTATCTACAAGCTCACAACGTGTCGAAACATTTGTCACAATGTGGCGCGTCCTCAGCTTGTAGAACGGCAATTTTCGCCGAATGTTGGCCTGTACTCGCCACATGTTTGTGTATATTATTCACAGCTCCCAGCACAGAGTAGCTGCATGTAGGTCACTGCATCTTTATGAGGAATTATTTACTTACCAATATATGATTTGACCCAGTCTGACTGAGAGAGAGAGACATACTGTATGAGAGAGAGACAGAGATAAAGAGATATACTGTATGGCGAGAGGGAGAGAGAATGAGAGAGAGAAAATAATGTAGATAAACAGTGAGAAAGGGAGAAAAGAAAGAAAGAAATGAAGAAAGAGGGGGAGGGAGAAAAGAGAGGAGAGAGAGAAGAAAGAAATAAAGAAAGAGGGGGAGGGAGAAAAGAGAGGAGAGAGAGAGAGAGAGAGAGAGAGAGAGAGAGAGAGAGAGAGAGAGAGAGAATACAAAAAGGAGAGGGTTGTATTTGCCCTTCATTATTTCCCAGGACAGATGAAACATTCCATCCAGTCCTTCCTGTTCCTCCACCACATTAACTCTCTGCTCTGTGTGTCCGTTCTGGCTCACCGTAGCTCTGTGCCCTCTGCTAGTGGAGGGGTCAGAAAGGTCACGGTCGTTCCTGCACACAGCAGCACAGGGAGTCTGGGGTCTGTCCTACTGGGACGTCACACACTAACACACACTACTGCTCCACTACTGCTCTGCAGTGTGGAAAGAGGGCTGAGATACTATGTAGAGAAAGATGTAGGCCTACAAGTCAAACTAAGGGTTAGTCCTACAAGTAAAAGTCAAGTCAACAATTTACTGGAGTGAAACGTTTTGAAAGTCGCAAAAGTTGAAGTATCCATCATGCAGAATGTCCCATTTCACAATTTATTTCCAAACTATTTCAAAATGATCGAAATCTTTTCGAAAATAGCGGATCTAAAAGCTTTAAAGGAGTAGTTCTCCCAATAAATTACTTATTTTCTATGAATTACACACCCCATGAAGCCTTGAATTCATGGATATATTTTTTTGTTTTTGTCGCATTCCTGAGACAATAATTTGATGATCGGCGGTCTCTCCGGTAGGAGACATAAAGAGTCTCCTTTGAGTCTCCTACCGGAGACATTAGCATCTTTCCGCCGGTCATCAAATTATTGGCTCAGGAATGTGACAAAAACTTAAAAATCTTGTAATAATAATCTAAATACGCCAAGTAACTAATGTTTCCAAATAATGTAGTGGAGTAAAACGTACTGCATTTGCCTCAGAGATGTTGAGGAGTAGAAGTAGAAAGAAGTGGTGCGCACAGGGAGGGAGGGGTTAACTCCACAGGGACGCAGAGAGTAGCCTGGATGTCAAATAATAACACACTACAGCAGGGTTTCCCAAACAGTGGGTCGCAGACCCATTTGTGGGCCACAGACCGAGTTTACTTGAAGTAGCAGTACATTACATTACAGTCATTTAGCAGATGCTTTTATCCAAAGCGACTTACAATGAGTGCATTCAACATAGGTAGGGAACGAAACTACTAATCACCAGAAGTCTGAAGTGCATTCTCTTCTAAAACAAGCAACTAAGAGTATACCTAGCGCTAAAGTAAAAGTGCAATATATCAGCTATACCTACTTTCTTAAACAGATGAGACAAAATAGGAAAATCAAATGAGCAAGAGATAAAACAAATAAGTGTATCGACTAAACAAGATCCAATAAAACAATAAATCAAGAGCTTGTACAACTAGTTAACAACAAGTAGGCAAGGCAAAGAGGAAGGGTAGTGTTTCCTGAAGAGGTGGGTTTTGAGCTTACGGTGAAAGATGGGCAGTGACTCTGCTGTCCTGACATCAGTGGGGAGTTCATTCCACCACTGTGGGGCCAGAACAGAAAAAAACTGTGACCGTGTAGATCGGACAGAAGGACCACTGAGCGACGAGGCAACCAGTCGCCCCGAGGCGGCAGACCGAAGTGGTCGGGCGGGCAGGGGTGTAAGCCTCGACCATAACCCGGAGGTAAGGAGGAGCTGTTCCTTTCACTGCCCTATAGGCTAGCACCAGAGTTTTAAACTGGATGCGAGACGCTACGGGGAGCTGAACAAGCTCCAGAGGTCTGATGGCAGATGCCGGAGCACCAGTAGCAGTAGTAAGTGAGGCATTGTATTAACAGCCACACATGCTTTCATGTCCCGTACGCACTACGCAGTGACTCAGAGCAGGTGTGAGGTTCTGCGTACCTAATGAACTCATTCAGGTATAAAATAATTCCTTTCCTTTTAACAGGTCGTTCATGAAAGTCCTTGCGGTCTTGTTTCCAATGAGAACCTGTGAGCAATTAGGGGTTAAGAGTCTTGCTCAGGGACAAATTTCATTTCAACGACACATATGCTGACCTGGCCTGGAATCGAACCTGGGGCAACCAGGGCCTCTGACTCCCTAGGCGGTCTCACTAACCATTCAGCTATGGCCGCCCCTCCTAAATGACAACTATGCTCGTGGAAGGGATATAACCCTTTAGCAGTGTTGTGCCTGAACGCGTTCAATGAACGATCGTTCATGAACTCGTTCGTATTTTGGGCGAACGTGAACTGAACGTACTGTATATCCGCTAGATGAACGTTATTGTGAACGCGTTCATTCTGGCGTTTGTGAACGGCGTTCTCTCTTCGTTCAAACTTCGTTCAAGAGTGTCCCAAAATTCCATGGTTACATCGGTTTGTCATGTTGTATTTCATCCTATTCTGTGTTTCCGAGGCGTCTTGAACGCACCATCAGCCAAAAAAAGAGAAAAGCAAGGCGGCGTCTCACATTCATGTGCGCAGCGCGGAGACCGACTCCGAGTGAACAGTCTCATTGCAGCGACAGCTAGTGAACAGTACAGACAGTTACGGCCACTCGGCCAGGGCGAAGAGCTGACACTTTATCCGCTCTGCGAAGCTCATTTCCCGGCCACAAGCATTTGGAAGTTGACTTGTGTCTCTTCCAAAGTATCGGTGTTGTTTCCTTGGCTTCACTGCCGACAAAATTAACTTGAAGCTGGGCTGAATTAATAAAGTAAACACCGCGGAACGGCGAAATGAGTTTGGGATGTTACAACAACATGTCCGGACCGTGGCTGATGCGTCGTGCACCGTAGCCTACAGCCGACTTTAGGACGGTAGCCCCGGCCCCCGAACCTCTGAATGAACGTATTGTAGTCTGGACGTCCGACCCGACTTTATTTTGGCATTAAAAGTGGACTTTTGCACCTGGCTTTTGATGTTAACAGTGTCATACACTCACTTTGACAAGCCCCCAGCCCCCCCGCCAAGATGAATGAAAAATTAAAACACCATTACATTATTATGCATTACATTAGTATTAACCACATGAACCCCAGATGGGGGGAACATAAGCCAAAAATAGCCGATCTACAAGCTCACAACGTGTTGCAGCGCGACGCGTTGTGAGCTTGTAGATCTGCTATTTTTGGCAGAGAGAAAAAAAGCGTCCAAGAAAAGTAGGCCTCCCACCAAGATGAATGAAAATCTTTAGAAAATAGCAGATCTACAAGCTCACTGTGTCGCACCGTGACCTGTTGTGAGCATAGAGGTATAGGTTGTGAGCTTGTAGATCGGCTATTTTCCAATAGCCAAAACTTAAATTGGGCTGAAGTGATTCATGTATTTGCAAAATCTACATAGTAACTAGTAACTTCAGTTTTCAAATAATTAAAAATAAGTACAATATTTGCCTCTGAGATGTAGAGTAGAAGTAAGTAAGTACTGAAAACTGCTAATACTCTAGTAAAGTAAAAGTACCTCAAAATTGTACTTAAGTACAGTACTTGAATAAATGTACTTAGTTACTTTACACCACTGGAAATAATAAATATAGGGTGCTTTGTGTATGTACACCAGAGAGGATATCTAACTATATAAATGGCGAGCAACTTCCGCACCCTCGGTGGTGACACCCCACCGCTCTGTTATCGACTAAACAACGCACCGCCAGACCACATGTCGCCTACTGACTCGCCACGCCGGCCGCGCTGAATTTACGCCTCGCGTAGGGGACATCTCACTGCTCACTACACCGTTTCCACCGCGCAACATAATTAATTCTACTCACCAAATGTCGGACAAAACGGAAGGGGAGCCCGCTTCGTACCGTTTACCGTGCGCACGCCCTCATCACCACAACAGCAGCCAGCCGCTGCGGGTTTTTTTTCCTTTTTTTCAAAACTTTTTTTTTGGTCACCATTTTCTCCAGGCACCATTTCTGGTGTAACGTCGGGTGTTTCTTTTCACCAGCCAATCACCTTTCACGTTGCCACGTCCGTTGCCACGTCGCGCTGACGTACGCTAAACAAGCGCTGCCGTGCGCACAATGCAAACGAGCCCAAAGGCGCGCAAAAATAAGCCGCGCATTGCTTAGACACAAAGTCAGACCTGGCAACGCAGCCTACGCCAATCATGTGTGAGAGATCTACAAGCTATGGGCCAGAGACGCCACCGTATCTTAGCAACAACTACAGCGCTCACTCTCATTGGTCGTGTCACGCTAACAGCAGTCTCCAGACAATGGCATCGCAGACAGCTTGCTGTTACTGCTGTAGCCATCACAGGCAGTTGCAGCACGACGGACAGGGCGCTGTGATAGCTGCCATGTCGCTAACGCTAACCTGGTTGTCATGCCTGCAGCGGCTGTGCAATCACTTTGTCAACAATGCACGTTCGTGTGGTGAATGTCTATATTGCTGCTCAGTTCGTCCATTGTAGATGGTGTATGTTTGTGTGTGTCTTCTGGAGAACTATTTAGCTCCACAGCAACTACAGTAACTAACGTAATGGCAGGACCGCCCCGTGCAAGGCATGTTAGGCTGCATTATGGTCATGTAGTAATTTCAGATAATTTCGCTCCGATTAGAGCAGTGTCTATCAACCCTTTCACGCCGCCCCCCCCCCCCCAAATACACGTACTTGATCTGGGCCCCCCCCATTCTGTTTGACTCCGTTCCACAAGTAAATATTGTGAAAATAGCCGATCTACAAGCTCGAAACGCCTCACGTTGACAGGCTTTGTAAGCTTGGAGATCAGCTATTTCCTACATGATTGCCTCTTTCTTACATTCTTTGCCAATGTGGCCCATGTTTTCATAGCATAGTTTATTGACTACTTCTGTTGCAGAAATGGCCATTTCCTTTACTTTCGGTTTTTTATTGTCTCCGCCAGGCCGAAAGGCATGGCGCAAGACTATGTTTCACCCCCTGTCCGTCCGTCTGTGATAGCTAATCTCTCACATCGTTGACTTGATCGCAGGAAAATAACAGCCCGATGTGGAGAGTCAGTGAGAGCTGGATAAACGACGTAAAATGTGTCAAAAGGAGTCTGTACGGCTGTCGATAAATGAACACATGACGTCGGTGGGAGAGGAGATATTGTGTCTTTTGGACAAACTGCAGCGTGGTGCTGATGTTTGTTGTGTGAAGCAGCTTAATGTCAGAGTGTTTGGCTTGGAGCGCCTCAGTGCGGCTGCAGAGTTCATGTGCAACCTCTTCCAGAGAGACACAGAGACACTAGAAACTCTGCTGGGGAAAAAAAACACTGCTGGGCATTGACTTTCCTATGGACATTGATCTACACACTGCAGGTATATCTGCTACACACACAACATCAAACTACACACTGCAGGTATGATGCAGCGTTTGCATTACAGCCAGCATGCCAGCGTAGTTCCCATATGGTTTCAAGGTGGGCTAAACCATATGGACCCCATGTCAGCAATGTCAGCGGCATCCACTTCAGTCCCAACTGCGATGCCCATGCAGGCTATAAGTAGCTTCTACCTGGCCCTTAGGTGGGCCCCAACTAGCCATGTTTATGTGGGACCAAGGCGGGTCCTAACTGGGTTTGCCCATGCAGGCTTTAACTGGGTTCTACCTGGGCCCTAGCTGTACCCTAACCAACCACAGTGCAGTGCCCATCGCTCCAATTGTTGTGACGTCAGGGCTCTCAATACTGCACATTGGTGGAGGAGGAGGGTCCGCAGGGCGACCGCACACATCGCTGAACCAATGGTAGCCCACGGATGTTTCCTCTGTGGATTTACAATCTGCCCCTCTATGCCACATATCATCCGCACTACAGGGTCTTCACTGACCGAGCCACGGCCCCACTGACCCTCATGACGCTACGCCACTTAAACGTGCGGCAGCATGCGCTGGGTTGCCAGGTTTGCACAGCCTGCGCCAGAAACAAGCAACCACCTTCATGAAAAAAAAAAAAACACCGAAATGGTCCGCAATGTTCCAGGGGTGTCCCCGCGCGTCCCAACACTCCACAGGGGGTCAGTGGACCATCAGGGGGTCCGCGGACCCCCTGTGGACCCCCTGAAACATAACAAATATTATTTCTTCAAATTTTTTCCTTTTTCAAAAAAACTTTTCCCCAGTTTCACTCCGGCGATTTGGGTCCCCCAATATACACACGGCCACGCTGGGCCCCGTGCGCGGCTGGGGTTGAGGGGGGCGTAGCCCCCCGAAACTCTAGTAATGTATAAGAAAATTAAATAAATAACATTGGTTTCATAATGTATTGGATAAAAAATAAAAGTATAGTAATAATAATAAATAATAGATTCGGATGCATCCTGCTCCATATACAATACAATACAATGCACTGCTTTTCAGTTAATCATTCAAGTTTGAGACAATAAAAATATGCGATTAATAAGCGATTAATCGCGCGATTAACTACACAAATCATGCGATTAATCGCGATTAAAATTTTTAATCGCCTGACAATATATATTGAAAAAAAAGAACGAAAAAGAACTGAACTAGTTCATTTTTTGAACCATGAACTTTAGTTCAAAATTTTGAATTATGAACTGAACTTTGAACTAGTTCATTTTAAAATTTGTGAACTGAACTTTGAACTAGTTCATATTTTAAGTGAACTTTCCCAACACTGCCCTTTAGTATAACATCTGTGTGTACGTACTAGAACTGTCCCTGACAAAGGATTTCTATAGTCGAAACCGATTGGCCAAATGTTGCCTATAGTCGACTAATAGTCGATTGCATGATTCGACTGAGATCGGCAGTGGAATCAGTCTGATTGGAGTGCCAATATCTCAGTCGAATCATGCAAAAAAGATGTTATGCAATAGAGGAACATTCCATTTGGGCTGTAGGGGTGCTTAATGTCTGATTTAACATATACTTGCTTGATTTCTCCCAATAAATCATGATGTATATCCTATTTTTGGCAATATCCTATTTTAGACCAATCTCTCAGTCGAATAATAAAAAAAACGTTTTTCCCCATTGTTTTTCATGATTCGACTAAGAAAACGGCACCCAAACCCAAACTCAAACATAGCCTAAAACAATTCCTGTCCTCAACCAATAAGTCGAAGCTTTGATAACCATAAAATACAAGTGAGCAACATACTGTAGTTTTAACTCCTTGAACACCTAAATCCTAAATCCTTTTGCAATTGAAGATTCTGTGCTATATTGGCCACACACACGCGCACACACATGCACACACACACACACACACACACACACACACACACACACACACACACACACACACACACACACACACACACACACACACACACACACACACACACACACTTACTAGTAATGTAATGTAAGGGATCAAAACGAGTGTGAGATAGAGTTTGGTTGATGCTGAGTCTCTTCTAGGAGTCATCAACCATTGATTTCAGGGGTATCATTTTGGGTGTTTGAGGTGTCAGGGGTAGTTTTTTCCTGGTTTGTGTTGGTGAGGTGTAAAGGGTAGTTTTTGCCTGGTTTATGTTTCACCGGAGGTACTTACGTGCGTGTATGATTTCAGGGGTATAATTCTGGAGGTTAGAGGTAGTTTTTTTTTTTGCCTGGTTCGTGGAGGAGGTACTTACGTGCGTGTATGATTTCAGGGGTATAATTCTGGAGGTGTAAGAGGTCGTTCTTTTTTTGCCTGGTTCGTGGAGGAGGTACTTACGTGCGTGGGGACCAGGGCTGCCGGGTAGGCCAGCTTGTGATGCCTCCACATCCAGAAGGAGAAGAGCAGAACGGCAGCCAGACCCATGATGGGAACCAGAGAATACAGCAACGTGGTGAAGAGCTGGGGCTTCTGGGAAAACGGGTCGGAGGTCGCTGAGGACGGGGGGAGGGAGGGAGAGCGAGAGAGAGAGAGGAGTGGAGGAAGAAACCAAGAAAGAAAGAAAGAAAGACAGACAGACATGAGGGACAATGTGTGACATGACATCATCATTGTGAGACAGGACATGTTTTAAAAACTAAATGCATGGTAATAGGCTCTAAATATGCTCTCAGGACAGAACTGAAATGAAGCCTCTCTTTGCAGGGTGCTGCTATTGAGCAGGTTAAAGAAGTCAAACTGATGGGTATCACTATTGACGAAACACTGTCATGGTCCACCCAGATGAATAGTACAGTGGTGAGAATGAGTAATGCCATCTATGCCATTAGAAGGAGTGCTCATCTGTTAACTAACACAACAATTACACTAGTCATACAACCTCTAGTTCTGTCAAATCTGGACTATACTGTCCTGTTATCTGGTCTAGTGCAGTGGTTCTCAAACTTTTTCATGTCAAGGACCCCCAAATTGACACTTATTACCCCGCGTACCCCCATTTCAAAAGATAAGCCAGGGACCCCCATAAGAGAAGGTTTTTACGGCTCTCTAGCAGTGATTCTCAACCATTTTAATTTCGAGGACCCCCAGTGTGACATGCATTAGGCTACGGAGCCCCATTTAATGGCATTTCTATCTCTGGGACCCCAATTTATATAATAAAATCAATGTTAATTCAACTCTGAGAGTGTACAAATGGAACCAAATGGACCCGTTAGGGTCCATTTGGTTCCATTTGTACACTCTCAGAGTTACAGACCCATAAGGGTCCATTTGGTTCCTATCCATCATTTAGCTGGGGACCCCCTGGAACCCCCTCAAGTACCCCTGGGGGTCCCCGGACCCCACTTTGAGAACCAATGGTCTAGTGCATCAAAGCAAGAACTTGGTAAACTTCAGCTTGCTCAGAACAGAGCGGCAAGACTAGCACTTCACTGCTCTGTTAGGAGTAGTGTGGATGCTATGGTGGAGTGGTGTGGATGCTATGTATGCCAGGCTGTCATGGAGGAGGGTGGATGCAAGACTGGCATGCAGCCTTATTCTGTGTATTCCTGAAAGACATGGTTATAATACTAGACAGGCATCAAGTGGTCACTTTACTTTACCTCTGCCCAGAATCAATGCACAAAACAGTAATGTACAGAGCCATGACGTTCTGGAATGGGCTCCCCCCATATTTGACTCCAACAAGAAATACATTTGGTTTAAAAAAGAAACTTAAGCAAGCAATAATCAGAAAGGAAATTAGATTATTATTTGGGGTATTTTCGGACAGACAAACTTGTTTTGTTTTTAATTTTAATTTCACTGTTAATGTACATTTTGTTTGTGTTTTTGTTCACTAACATTGATTATGTTGTACTGCATTTTATGATTTGTATTATGATGTTTTTGCTTGGACCCCAGGAAGAATGGTCTCCATTAAGGTGTATGGACTAATGGGGATCATTAATAAACAATAAATAAAAAGTTTAGGGGTTAGATAGAGACCTACTGTAGGCAGTGGAGTGCCGGTGGGCCTGGTTCTGGGGGGGCGATGATGGGGAGGCCGGGGCGTAGAGGAACTTCTGGTTACACATGCTGCCTTCACAGCAGCAGAAGAACACGTCTGGACTCTCCTTCCTCTCCACACACTCACTGCTGCGCGCACACGCACACGCACACGCACACACACACACACACACACACACACACACACACACACACACACACACACACACACACACACACACATAAAACACACACACACACACACACACACACACACACACACACACACACACACACACACACACACACACACACACACACACACACACACACACACACACACACACACACACATCATTGTAATAAAGCGGTGGATGGACATGAAGGACAGAGCAGCAGAGGAGGACGAGGACATGAGGAGAGTGAGGTTGTCTTTGTACCAGTGAACAGAGCAAGGAGAATGGTTTAAGTGATGTGTTTCTGTTAAAACAAGTGTTTAATAGCTCTGTATTCTCTTAGTAAACATTGCTATAGAGTGTTTGTTCAGTAACAGTGTTAAATATCTCTATATTGTGATAGTAATCATAGCATAGACTGTTTGTTCAGTAACAGTGTTAAATAGCTCTGTATTCTTATAGTAATCATATAGACTAGACTAGAGACTAGTGTTCAGTAACAGTGTTAAATAGCTCTGTATTCTTATAGTAATCATATAGACTAGACTAGAGACTAGTGTTCAGTAACAGTGTTAAATAGCTCTGTATTCTTATAGTAATCATATAGACTAGACTAGAGACTAGTGTTCAGTAACAGTGTTAAATAGCTCTGTATTCTTATAGTAATCATATAGACTAGACTAGAGACTAGTGTTCAGTAACAGTGTTAAATAGCTCTGTATTCTTATAGTAATCATATAGACAAGACTAGAGACTAGTGTTCAGTAACAGTGTTAAATAGCTCTGTATTCTTATAGTAATCATATAGACTAGACTAGAGACTAGTGTTCAGTAACAGCGTTAAATAGCTCTGTATTCTTATAGTAATCATATAGACTAGACTAGAGACTAGTGTTCAGTAACAGTGTTAAATAGCTCTGTATTCTTATAGTAATCATATAGACAAGACTAGAGACTAGTGTTCAGTAACAGTGTTAAATAGCTCTGTATTCTTATAGTAATCATATAGACTAGACTAGAGACTAGTGTTCAGTAACAGCGTTAAATAGCTCTGTATTCTTATAGTAATCATATAGACAAGACTAGAGACTAGTGTTCAGTAACAGTGTTAAATAGCTCTGTATTCTTATAGTAATCATATAGACAAGACTAGAGACTAGTGTTCAGTAACAGCGTTAAATAGCTCTGTATTCTTATAGTAATCATATAGACTAGACTAGAGACTAGTGTTCAGTAACAGGGGTTTGCCTCTCTCTCTCTCTCTCCAGCTCTTTAGTAAACAGAACATATATTGTCAGTTCTCCTGTATGACGTGGAAGAACCGTTAGGCCAATGAATGAATGAATGAGTTGAGTGAGTGAAACGATAAACGAATGAATGAATAGCCGCGGCCTGCTAGACACCTCTTCTCCTCCTACTCTCTCTCCTCTCTTTTCCTCTCCTCTCGGGGCATCATTGGGGTTCTATGCACAGTCAGGGAGCTGATATTGTTCCTCCTTGACTCACTGGAAACACTCTGCTACACCAGAGGGTCTCAAAGTGTGGTCCAGGGACCCTCATGGTTCCCTGAGGGGGTTTAACTCTGAGAGTGTACAAATGGAACTTAGTTCCAAAGATAGGAATTAAATAACCAAACCCTAACCTAACCCTAACTCTATAACCGAAATAAAGTAACCAAAAAACAAAAAGAAACTAACAAAATCTGTCCAGAAACCACATTTTTTTGCGCACGCTGCGAAGCGGCCAACCCCCAGCCTTGCCAATTGTCGAGCTCACCCGACGCCTATGATCATTGGTAACACCTGTGAAGGAAGTAAGGAAGAGGCTCTGTCTCTCTCTCTCCCCTCCCCCTCCTCCTCCTCTCCTCTACCTGTCATAACAGTTGACGTCGTCCAGCCAGCATCCCTGATTAACGATGTCTATGTGTCCAGAGGAGTTCTTCCAGGTGGAGAAGCAGTGCAGACGCTTGTCTTTGTCCCCAAAACACCTCTCCATGCCACTGAGGTTGGTCCTCTCCTTCTCCATGCCACTGAGGTTGGTCCTCTCCTTCTCCCAGCCTGAGTTATAGAACACACACTGATGGCTCTCTGAGCCTCCTAGGATGGTTCCTATAGAGAGGAGAGAGAGAGAGGAGAGAGGAGTAATAGTAAACGCATTAGTAGTAGTAGAAAAGTAGTAGAAGCTGGCATAGCGGTCCAGGCACCTACAGTATAGACCAATTATTTGTTCACAAACATTGAGACTGGTAGCACAGGTGACTGTTTCATGTAATCAATTCCAGACAGATCCCGAAACCTGTTGTTTTGGGGTTGAGCTGGTTTCACTTCATTCAACCTCCTCTTGTGTGTAGGCTAGTGAGGCGCGCCCTGGCGAGACGTATATACTTCATCGCGCAACGGTATTGCGCGCCGAGAACAGCTGACATACAAGCTCACAAAAGCACGTCGCGGATGAGACCGCTGTGAGCTTGGAGGTCTGCTGTTCTCGGCGGTTTTCTGCGCGCGACACCTTCGCGGGACGGAGCATAAATCAGTCTTGACGGGCTGCAGCTGCGCGAGCAAGAGCAGGTTCTTGTGGTTCCATGATCATAGAGCGCTCCCTCCGTCCTTATGACAGCCACTGGAGGAGGGGTTTGGGGGAAAACTGCTTTGAGTTGTTATTATTGTTTACACACAACAGAAACCAAGGATTATATATTTCAAGAGCGAGAGATCACAGTAAAAATCCTAAGCATTCTTCCTCCACACTGGGAGAAAAACAGCATCTGAAAGTTTGATGGGATGCATTTTTACACGTGAGTGCAGTGACCACTTTTACATTGCATCTTATGAGCGGTGGGGTTCATTTGGTGCCGGCCTGCGTGCGCATACTGGTTCTTATCAGTGTGACGTTGTCTGTTAAGGCGTCTATAGGCTCAGTGTAAACTGACAGCGTGTCGCGGGTTCGAGTCCCGATACCGACGGCCTTTGCTGCGTGTCACTACCCATCTCTCTCTCTCTCCATTTCCTGTCAGCCTACTGTCCTGTCAATAAAAGCATACAAGCTCCCCAAAAATCCCCTAGGGCAGGTACCCTCACACAAAACATGCAGTAATCCTGCTCTCTATACTGCCTCCCCCTGGTCAGCCGGGGCGCCTGATGGAGGGGAAAGGAACTGGTTGGAATAACGTGTTCCTTCCACGCGCTACGTCTAACCAGGGAAACTCCCTCCTGTCAGGTGATAAGAAGCGGCCTGCTCACTCCTCATGCGTTGAAGGAGGCATGAGCTCAGTTCTGGGCTCTCCCTAGGCTGGCAGAGGGAGAGTAGCGCCCAGGATTACAGGGTGAAGAAATGAGTTACAATAAAAAATAAATAAATACATTTTTTTTTTAAGTTGTAGAAAATATATACAAATGATTGTGATAATTATGCAAAACAATTATCACAATTATCTCAAATAATTGCGATTATAGGCGATGATGTAATAACTGTGAGAGGCCTACCAGATGACCAGAGAGGTCTGGGGTTGAAACTCAATTCTTTATAAACCAGACGGGGCAGGATCTTGAAATGAATTATTTCAAACACAGGGGGAGGAGCCAACGTAAAGATCTAAGAACCGGAGTGATACCATCCACTCTCTCTCTGAAGAATGATTCCATTATTCATCCTCTGGGACAAGCAGCGGACCAGGAGACATGATCTGGGAGGGTTAAGGTCACACACACACACACACACACACACACACACACACACACACACACACACACACACACACACACACACACACACACACACACACACACACACACACACACACACACACACACACACACACACACACACACACACACACACACACACACACACACACACACACACACACACACACACACACACACACACACACACAATAAAACGCCAGCAGAGCAGACCACTGTCTGTGGGTTTAATAAGCTCTGTGTCCTCTAACCCAGTGGTTTTCAACCTCTTTCATGCCAAGGACCCCTAAATTGATATACATTTGGCCGCGGACCCCCATTTGAAAATATTTTGTGCCAGGGACCCCCAGAAGCAAATATATCAGTTAATTTTCGCTTTAAAAAATATCAATATTCAAAGATATGCACACTTTTTCAAGGTTTTTCAAAAATAGCAGATCTAAAAGCTTGAAGATCTGCTATTTTTGAATAGCCAAAGCTAAGTGGTTAAAATTAGTGCGATGCTATGTTAACTAATTTAGCTGGGGACCCCCTGGTACCCCTAAGTACCGAAGAGTTTTAACAGGATTGCTCTATTCCTCCCTGTAGGCCCATAAAGCCTGACCACAGAGCAGAGAGAGATGTTTTTTATATCACATTCCAACAAAGTACAAGCAGTCTGGCAGGCAGACGACTTCTCTTTTTTTGGGCTAAACCCAAACCCTCGCTTGAAAAGCCACTTTTTTTCTCCCTCCTCTGTCTCTCCTCTCCAACAACCACTGGAGACCCACAATCCTTCTAAACACCCCGAGGAACACAGTCCCTGGAGAGACACCCTGGAGAGGTACGGCAGGTGCCAGTGTACCTTGACTCCAGGAAGAAGAAAAAGGAAAGAAACATGAATAGTAGCCTAAGGCAGGTGTAAGACCATTGTGTTTGTATTGTGTTAAAGGTATAATGCATAGTTTTCTATGCATTTCAGGGGTTCTGACCTCAAATGTTGGCCCGCGCGGCAAAGCCACGCGCCCAGGATAGGTGTCCCTTATTTCAATCTCTGGGAGTTGGCAACCCTAACCTTGCCATACCTTAGCTTTTGCTGAACTGACGCCACTGAGACACAGGGAGAAACCAAGAGTGATAGAGTATGAGGTGAGACAGACAGACAGACAGACAGACAGACAGACAGACAGACACGGCCTGAAAGGTTTGCTATAGAGGGTGAGAGATGAATGAGAGACAGACAGGGGACTTGGCAGTGATACAGTCCAGTCAGTGGAATGCGTTCACCATGCATGTGTTCTGCAGCCCTTCTGGAAGTTCACCCTGTTGTGTGGCGGCCAGAGGGGTTACGTTAGGTCAGCCGAGGTTACTGACCACACACTGTGACCTGGGGACTAGACCGGTGGTCCGGGAGGGGGTTGCAAGCGGGTCCCCAAATGATTGCTAAGGTAATTGGCACTGGGTGAAAAAAAATCGTGGGATAAAAAAATAAAATAAAATAAAAACACTACGTTTTTTATTATAATAATGTAAACATAATATATATTTTTTCTTTATAAACCTTGAAAAACGTAGTTTTCATTGACATATGGGAGCTTAGCGTATACTACAATGTTAGTTACATTGATCCAAGCCAGAACCCTAAAGAGACCCATGTCAGTGAACACTAGCAATGATTACCATCAGAATATAGTAACTAACTATTTACCACTTATTTCAACACATCACTTACACCTTTAATTACGCTCAGAATACTCTCAGAATTAAACCTAATAATAAAGTGTATTATCATAAGCATTAAAGTTAGAATTAGCTTTCATAATTCATTATTGTTTTGAACATTTCACCATTTCATTGTATATTGCATTTCATTGTATAGGAATGAGACGGTGCATCTCAAGAAGCTATCCTCCTCTAGTGTTGAATTTTGATTTAGTTTTAGTCATAGTCTGTTGAATAAAATTCCATTTACTTTTAGTCATATTTTAGTCATGTGAAATGTTTTAGTTTTTGTCTATTTTTAGTCGACTAAATATCATAAGATTATAGTCGACTAAATCTACAGTTGATTTAGTCGACTAAAATGTATGGTGGCGGTGCCTTGATGGCGTCGTAATGGCTGATTTTACACTTGGTGGCATGCTGAAAATAGCCGATCTACAAGCTCACAACGCGTCACGCTGGGACGCGTTGTGAGCTTGTAGATCGGCTATTTTCAGGGCGCAACACCCGAGCGCAACCAAACATAAAATGACTTGTCTTTTAGTTCTACTGGATCTCTTCTCCTCTAGTCCCTCACTAACATTTTAGTCTAGTTTGTATTTGTTGACGAAACTGCCAGTATATTTAGTCTTAGTTTAGTCATCGTAGGTTTAGTTTTTATTTAGTTTTCGTCAGTGAATAAAGGTAGTCGACGGACATTTTTCATCATAGTTTTAGTCGACAAAAATCAACACTGGTCTCAATACATGTCATTGTACAGGAATGAGATGCTGCATCTTCCATCCTCTCAATACAATCTGATTAAATTCATTCCGGGCATCATGACAGAGTGTTTATGTCAAAGTGCAGCGTGGCTCGTGTTGCTGAGAAGGAATTCCACAGCTCCTGGAATAATTGAGACTTCTATAAACAGTCAGCAGGAAAACGATGCTTTTTTCACCTAGAGTAGCCCCCGTTTGGCTCGGCCATTGTTTACTAGCTTCCACTCACTCACTGTAAGCGGCTGAAGGGATTGAGCCTCACAGAGCTGGCTACCTGCCAGCGTGGCTGATGGAATGGCCCGTCTGCTATAAAGCCACAGTCACTGGCTAGTGGGGTCGGGTTCCTCAACAATTCCCTCTTAGCGGTAGGTTCCATTCCTTAACGGTTTCCTTTAACCATTCCATTCCTTTATTAACCCATTAAAACCTGAGGCAGTTTCTACAAATGTCTTCTAAATCCTCACAGTTTTCTGAAAAACGTATGTTGCTATAATCAGTGGTTCTCAAACTTTTTCACGTCAAGGACCCCAAAATGATGTATTTGGACGCCGACCCTCCCCACACGATTTCTAAAATAGCAGATCTACACGCTTGTATATGTGCTATTTTGAATAGCCAAAGTATAAAATAAACTAAAATAAAATAATAATAATGCACAGAGCGATATATCTGGCCAGTTGGACTAGTGACATCATGACAAGATAACTACAACAACCCAAACCTCTACCAAACCAGGGACGTGGTGAATGTCTGTCTGTCTGACTGTCTGTGTGTCTTTTACAGTAAGGTCTGGTCTCATTCTGCTCTGAGGCACTGCTGCCATTAGTGCTTTATCAGATTGTGTGTGTGTGTGTGTGTGTGTGTGTGTGTGTGTGTGTGTGTAAATAAGTAACTACAGTAAATATGTAAGCAGTGGGTCATCATGTTAATCCATCAGGAATGTCTCCACCCTGGTCAGCCTCCTCCCGCTGGACTCCACCTCCATTATGCTGCCTTCACACAGACAGATACAAAGATACAGTCTACCATTCATTTACAATGGAGGCACAGCGACATGACGATACAAAGAAACTATAACTAGACGATCTGCATCGACATGTTGTGAGCTTGTAGATCGGCTATTTGAACTATTTGAAAATGTTTTTAAAAATAGTAAAAAATGTCAGAGAAGTTTAGGGATAGTGGGTAAGGCACCGGTGAAAATATGGCCCTAAGAGTATAAAACAGTCATGCTACATCTAACAGACTGGCATACTCCATGCCAATACCAGCATTTTAGGCAGTAGCCTATCTAACTAAAATGAATAAATGAAAGATTCACCAGTGTGAAGGATTCAAGGATTCTAGAAAGCAGTGGTTCCTTCTTAGCTCGAGACCCAACAGATTAATTTGATGTCTCCCCCGGGACTCAAACCGAATGAAAATAACAGATCTACAAGCTATTTCACTATTCACTATTTCTTATTAGATGGGTTTTTTTTTTTCATGGAATTTATTTCTTTTTTCACAGGGAAAACCAGGCTACATCTGGTTCCTAAAGAAAACCACACAGCTGTCGGGCAGAACCCTTGTATGTCCATATCTGAACTTATGTTTTTTTTCTTTCCAGAGATTAATATCCTACTTGGTCATACAAAAGCGCCAAAGCGTCCAGCGCAAGCGTAGTGAAAATAGCAGATCTACAAGCTCACAACGCGTCACAATGCGATGCGTTGTGAGCTTGTAGATCTGCTATTTTCACTATTTATTTGTGCATGTTGAAAGTGAAAGTAGTAGTTGAGTGAGTCTGAAGGGTTTTCTAAATATTTAACCAAATGAACTGTCACTGTGGTGCATTTGTACTGTATGTGGGACTAAGTACGAATACCGGTCAGGTGGGCACACTGGACATCTGGGCACACGAGTTTCTAGACAACTGGGCACACCGGATAAGTGCGCATACGGACATCTGGGCACACGAGATGAATGGGCACATGGACATATGGGCACACGAGATGAATGGGCACATGGACATATGGGCACACGAGATGACTGGGCACACGGACATCTGGGCACACCGCATGACTACCAAGGATTTTTGTGTTCCTTTGATATTTAAGTACCCCCCGCCCCCCCACTGTGAGAGAGAGACGGTGGGAGACATTGTGTAATGTCTGTTACTGAGATAGTGTATTGCAGTGTGTCCTTGCAGTTCTGACAGCATCCTCATCCATTTGTTGTGAGCTTTGTATTGCCTCTCCCGTGTTGCAGTGTGTCCTTGCAGTTCTGACAGCATCCTCATCCATTTGTTGTGAGCTTTGTATTGCCTCTCCCATGTGTGTGTGTGTGTGTGTGTGTGTGTGTGTGTGTGTGTGTGTGTGTGTGTGTGTGTGTGTGTGTGTGTGTGTGTGTGTGTGTAGGTTGAATCGGTGGAGACTCTTTTATTCTAACCCTAAACCCTAACCCTAACCTGGGTGGAGGGTGATTATGCGGGTGAACTCAGTGGAGGAGGGCCATTAGGTGTAAGCAGTGGGGAGGGACCACTAGGTTGAATCAGTGGAAACTGTCACATCCTAGGCCTATACCTAACTCTCATCCTAACCCTAGGGGGGTGATTATGCGGCTGTCTGAGGGGGGGAACTCAGGAGCGTCTGCTCAGGAACTCAGGAGCAGACAATTCACAGCAGGGGTTCACTAATCTCTGAATTTCATAGAAAGGGGGGGGGCACATCAAAGCAGAGTGCCCAGCTGTCTTGTGTGCCCACTTGACTGTGTGCCCAGTTGTCTTGTGTGCCCAGTTGACAGTGTACCCAGTTGACTGTGTGCCCAGCTGTCTTGTGTGCCCAGTTGACTGTTTGCCCAGTTGACCTGTGTGCCCAGACGGCTGTGTGCCCAGTTGTCCGGTGTGCCCAGTTGGTTTTTGTGCCCACCTGACCGGTTACCCTAAGGAATCATGTTAATGAGCTTCTAGCTAAATATATATATTTAGCTAGATACATATTTACATGAAATCATCATTTATTGATTGTAATGTTCATAAGAGTTCATATGTAAGTGACCCAGGAAATAAGCAAATAAAGTAAAGTACAAAGTGAATAAAATTAACAGACTACAAGGTTTCCATCGGACAGGCGGCCAAGAAATACACCTGTGCTTCAGGAAGGGCTTATGCATAATTCAACACAACATATTGTGTGTGTGTGTGTGTGTGTGTGTGTGTGTGTGTGTGTGTGTGTGTGTGTGGGGGGGGGGGGGGGTAGTAAGTGGGACAGCGGCCGCTGGTAGCTCGATTCCTGACAGCTTTCACAAAGTTTGTGATCTTGTAGATCAGCTACCGTACATGCTCTTGCACTACAACAAAGTAGGGAATTAATTTACAGAAACAAATGAGTAAATAAGAAGTTGAACTATGGAGATACAAGGTTTCTGCCCTGACAGATCATTCATGGGTTCTAAGTCTTTGTGCTGTTGTGAGTTGAGTTGTCAAAACCAGGGCGTCTTGGATAACTGGGAGAGTTGTCTGTGAGCAAAGAGCCTGTTGTTTACTGGTTTGGGGCAGCGACACACACACACACACACACACACACACACACACACACACACACACACACACACACACACACACACACACACACACACACACACACACACACACACACACACACACACACACACACACACACACACACACACACACACACGTACTGCTGTATGGGGCTGAGACATGGACCCTCACAGTGGAGTCAGTACTGCTGTATGGGGCTGAGACATGGACCCTCACAGTGGAGTCAGTACTGCTGTATGGAGCTGAGACATGGACCCTCACAGTGGAGTCAGTACTGCTGTATGGGGCTGAGACATGGACCCTCACAGTGGAGTCAGTACTGCTGTATGGGGCTGAGACATGGACCCTCACAGTGGAGTCAGTACTGCTGTATGGAGCTGAGACATGGACCCTCACAGTGGAGTCAGTACTGCTGTATGGGGCTGAGACATGGACCCTCACAGTGGAGTCAGTACTGCTGTATGGAGCTGAGACATGGATGGACCCTCACAGTGGAGTCAGTACTGCTGTATGGGGCTGAGACATGGACCCTCACAGTGGAGTCAGTACTGCTGTATGGAGCTGAGACATGGACCCTCACAGTGGAGTCAGTACTGCTGTATGGAGCTGAGACATGGACCCTCACAGTGGAGTCAGTACTGCTGTATGGGGCTGAGACATGGACCCTCACAGTGGAGTCAGTACTGCTGTATGGGCCTGAGACATGGACCCTCACAGTGGAGTCATGGGCTGAGACATGGACCCTCACAGTGGAGTCAGTACTGCTGTATGGGGCTGAGACATGGACCCTCACAGTGGAGTCAGTACTGCTGTATGGGGCTGAGACATGGACCCTCACAGCACAACAGGAAAGGGCCCTGGATGGAGTCTACACAAGAATGCTACGAATGGCACTAGGTCACATGGACGGACCACATCAGAAATGTGGTCCTCTACTACGGGGACCTACCACGAGTCACATCAGACACAGTTAGAGAGAGAAGGATGAGGCTGGTAGGTCACTGTGTCAGGCACCTGGGACTAGTGGCAAGCAAACTGACACTATGTGAGCTAAACCCAGGGCAAAGCCAGGAAAGGCAAGAAGCACCACCTACAGTACGTAGATGCACTGCGGCACGACAGCTTAACTAACATTACACTGTAGAGCTGAAGACCCTGATGTTAGACAGGATAGTGTGGAGGGCAGCGATGAGTCCGCACTGTCGCATCGCAATGGTTTAGACCAGTGGTTCTCTAAGTGTGGGTCGAGACCCCCAGGGGGGTCCACACCACAGATGATTTGCTTAATGTGCAACATTGTCTCACTCTCTCAACAGTAAACAAACCAGTATACAGACTATCTGCATGTTTCTAAAGTGTCAATTGAAGGACTTTTAAGATATTTTGAATGCCTCTAAAATGAAATAAATAAATAACTAGAAAAAGTGCTCCTCGGAGCACAAGTCTCCGCCAGCAGACTTGTGTTGGGAATGTTGGGAATGTTCTAATTCTTATGTTCTAATTCTTACAAAAAATAGAACATGTTACTGTGTCATAGTAACATGACACAAGTGTCCTATCCGTCTGTATAACTGTCCTATCCATCCTGTCTGTATAAGTGTCCTATCCGTGTCCTATCCGTCCTGTCTGTATAAGTGTCCTATCCGTCCTGTCTGTATAAGTGTCCTATCCGTCCTGTCTGTATAAGTGTCCTATCCGTCCTGTCTATGTAAGTGTCCTATCTGTCCTGTCTGTGTAAGTGTCCAATCCAATTGTTACAGTATCCGCCATTTCTCAGCCATTTAGTGATTATTCCTGTCTTACCTCACTTTGAAAGAGGCAAAGACTCTTTCAAAGTGACACATGTATTTATAGCCCGTTATATGTCACTAGCCAATCAGATCACACTATTTCACCGTATTGTCAAGTGCCACGTGAGGCTCGACCAATGTTTGCTTGGCTGACGGAAAGTGAAAACAAACTCTCCTGGCGGAGACAATAAGGCCATTACTGCGTAAAACGTAATCAACAAACTATACCAAATCAAATGGTCAAATATTACCTAAGAAAGAGGCAACAATTATGAAAGTAGCCGATCAACAGGCTCACAATAAGAAAATAAATCACAATATTTAGAGAGTCAAACTAAATGTAATGCTTCAACTGCTACAATTCCAAGTGCTTGTCAGAGTAGGGGGTTCCCTGTTCAAATAATATGATTATTTTGGGGGTCACGGCCTGAAAAGCCTGAGAGCCACTGGTTCAGACACAAGGGAACAGCGCTGGCCATACATTATACCAGTGACCTTAAATTCCACACGCGTTTCAAAGGCTGCTTATTGACGAGTGTGACGTGATGATAGAATGCAAAGACTAACACAGACGTTTAGCTTCTACAGACATAATGAGAGGAACATTTAAAAACTAAGAACTCTTGACAGGTTATAATGTGGTTGAATTTGGAAAATACAAAGCTAAGGACAAAAACAACACAGAGAGAGGAGGCAGAAAGTTCAGTAGTTTGGAATAGAATCAAGTGGAATATAACCTGTATTCACATGTGGGGATACATGTGCCATTGGCCTTAAAGTAGCAGATCCCAGAGTTACAAGGTGCTATGAGGGATACGTTGTTGTTAAAATAAGAGTTATATAGCTCTATATTCTGACATGTCTCTCCGGCTTTTTAGTAAACAGAAATTGCATTTTCAGGTCAGGATACCACTTTTATCCAATCAGGAGAGAGAACTCATACAGGCTACACTAGGATATGCAGAGATATGCAGAGGCCACTCGATCCTGTAGGTTTACACTCTATAACATGTGAAGGATCAGACCCTTCCTCACCCAGGAGTCAGCCCAGCTCCTTATCCAGACTTCAGTCACATCAAAACTTGACTAACTCGCTCCATTGCCTCGCAGCATGTGCACTGAAGCCCCAGCAAATGATCCAGAATGCCGCAGAACGCTTGATCTTCAACCAGCCTAAATGTTCACACGTCTCTCTCTCCCATTCTCCACTCCCTCCATGGGCTCCAGGTTTCCGCCCCCACAAAAGGTACATAACACTGACGTTGGCCTACAAAGCAACTCAAGCAAAGGTATGGTATGGCACCCCCATACCTTCAAAGCACCCCCGCTCACTCACTCAGATCAGCTAACACAGGGAAGCTGTCTGAACATTCCCTAAAACATTGGTTCTCAAAGTGGGGTCCGGGGACCCCCAGGGGTCCTTGGGGGGGTTCCAGGGGGTATATTCCAGGGGCTATACAAAAATAGCAGATATACAAGCTCATGGCGCGGCACTCGGTGCCGCGCCATGAGCTTGTATATCTGCTATTTTTGAAAAAATCACACCCTGTGTGAAGGAAGCGGTGCCTTTGGGGCGGGGCTTAACTCATTTCAGTTTGTCCCTATTGGTGGTCTGAGTCCACTTACCAAATTTTTACTTGGTAGCATGCTGCAAACTGGAATGATGGCTGTTTAAAGCCCAGCCAATGGGCAGACAGAGGGGGCGGGGCTTAAGTAACAGTTCGTCCCTATTGGTGGTTTTAGTGCATGTGCAAAATTTGTACTCCCTAGCATGCTGCGAACTTGAGTTATGGCTGTTTGAAGGCCAGCCAATGGGAAGACAGAGGGGGCGGGGCATCAGCAACTCATGCTCGTCCCTATTGGTGGTCTAAGTCCACATACCAAATTTGGACTTGGTGGCATGCTGCAAACTGGAGTTATAGCTGTGTAAAATCCCGTGCTCATCCCGTGCTTAAACGGACATAACATACGCTGGGGGTCCCTGGACCCCTCTTTGATAACCAGTGGCACGTGTGGCCAATGAGAGGAGAGATGGCAGAGGCAAGCTCCAAGTGTGTGTGTGTGTGTGTGTGTGTGTGTGTGTGTGTGTGTGTGTGTGTGTGTGTGTGTGTGTGTGTGTGCGTGTGTGTGTGTGTGTGTGTGCGTGTGTTTGTATGTGTTGCTTCTTTGCCGTGCTCATCCCGTGCTGAAACGGACGGACGGCCCGTGCTGAAACGGACGGACGGACATACGGACAAAGTCAAGCTTAGAGCGGTTGGCACCGCTAAAAATAGCAGATCTACAAGCTCATAGCGCGGCAAGTCTGTGTGTGTGTGTGTGTGTGTGTGTGTGTGTGTGTGTGTGTGTGTGTGTGTGTGTGTGCGTGTGTTTGGTGTGTGCGTGTGTTTGTATGTGTTTCTTCTTTGCCGTCAGGCTCATACGGACGGACGGACATACGGACAAAGTCAAGTGTAGAGCGGTTGGCACCGCTAAAAATTGAAAATGTGTGCAAACCTTTGAAAATATATATTTTTAAAGCGAACATTTGTAACTCAAATCTTTGCTTCTGGGGGTTTCTTGAACAAAATATTTTGAAATGGGGGGTCCGCGGCCAAATACATATCATTTTGGAGGTCCTTGGCATGAAAAGGTTTGAGAACTACTGCCCTAAAACACCCTGGACAGCGCTCCACGCGTCCCAGACTCTCCTCCCCCTTTGGCTCCCAAACTCCCCATAGAACTGCAGATTAACAAGCACTCTTTAGCAATGATTACCATCAGAATATAAAGGCTTTAACTTTTTAACCCAAAATAAAATTAGTTTTAACCAAAATAATTGTCTCACTGTTTTCGCACACTACCATTGTACAACAAAGTATAAATACAGGGCTTATCGGTCAATTCAGGTCAATTCATTGCTATAAAGAATTTAAATAAAAAACACAAGGCAATGGAAAAGGTATGAATGTGAGTGTTCCTCCAGGATAGGAAAAAAATGAATAAGCTTGGGAAACGCTAATAGATCTAATTGGTATTTATTTATTCCACACATTGCAGTCCACATTCAGTCCAAAAGTAGGGATGTGTAATATTGCCTATATCCGATATTCCGATATTGTCCAATTTTTATTTTGAATTCTTATTCATCAACCTATACCGATATATGCAGGATTTTTTTGTTATGGAATTAATACATTTGCCTGATTTTACTGTGACGACCCACTGGATGCATTCATAAATGCCTAAATGTTTATGTTAATATCAGGGGGGGGGGCGATATTATCGGACATCTCTATCCAAAAGTGCATCATTTCTGCCTTCACGGCACGTTGAGCGAGTGCCGACTCCACCTCGTTAAAGCAAAGGCAATTTAAAACTAACGTTTTTTTTTTCTTTTCTTTTTTTCTTCGCCATGCAGTGCAGGAAAATCAAATGACGGGTGAAAGTGAGACGGCAGCCTGTGATTAGGATCAAAGAGACGCCAGGCCGTACATCACTTTAATGTTTAAATCTTATCACCGTGAAACCATCACAGCTCCGGTGAAACTTGCACACACACACACACACACACACACACACACACACACACACTTGTATTACTATAGGCCTACTTGTGAGGACATAACAACTAGGACGGCATTGAAGATTGTCGAAAAACAGCAGATCTGCACGCTCACAGTCACAACGTGTCACGCTGCGACACGTTGTGAGCTTGTAGATCGGCTATTTTCCGGTGCGTGACACCGGTCCCGCAGGGAACCAAGTATAAATCAGGCATACGTATTCCATCCCCTAACCAGTAAACATAAGAGCGATCTAAATGCCCAATCCTAATCCTAATCTGAATCTTTTCCAAATTGTAAATCTAAACATCTTGTTTTTAATCATAAAACAACAGCTTTTCTTAAGGAGGTCCAAGAAAATGGTCCTCACCTGTTTCTCAAATTATACTATGTACTTGTGACGACATTTGATCCTCACAAGTGTAGTCATATAAGCACCCGCACATGGGCACACACACACGCACACACGCACGCACGCACGCACTCACGCACGCACACACACACACGCGCGCCACAACTGTGCGCCTCCTCCCTTTGAAAGTGAAACTCCGTAAAAGGGAAGGCGCGGAGGAGGGGGAAATTGAATTAAATTGGTTTCACACACATCAAGGTGCTGGTGTTTCAGCCCTTCCCTCTGGCCTGGCGCCATTGATCAAGTTCAGATCAAGGTCATTAGAGTTAACCAACGGGGAAAAAAACTCAAACTAAATGATCCAAAATAAAGGCTATACAAAAAACTAACAAATCTGAAACTGTTGTGTGTTTACGCAATATATATTGTCATTCCCCAGCCGGGTCAAACTAAATATTATAAACATGTTACCCAATGCCTCCCTGTTTGGCACTCAGCATTATGTCAAGGGCTGGATTGGAGGCAGGTCTCTATGCCTAATAATTAACTGTGTAAAATGTGCGTGTGTGTGTGTGTGTGTGGGGGGGGGGGGGGTGTACGTGCATTGGGGGGTGGGGGCCTTACACCGCTTTACTACGCTACGCCACTGTATGGATGTGAGAAAGTCTTCAGTAAACGTGCACAAAGATGCAGCCATTCACTTATATAACACACACACACACACACACACACACACACACACACACACACACACACACACACACACACACACACACACACACACACACACACACACACACACACACACACACACACACACACACACACACGTCATGTGACTCGCTTTCACCTAGTCTGACCTGTACCCACCCTCCCTCCCTCCTTCCCTGTCCCCTCCCTCCCCTCTCTCCCCCCTTCTCTTCCATCCACTGCCAGAGCTTATTGTATAATAATAATCAAAGCAGCATTAAATAGATTGACGCCATAGAAGGACAGTCAGATCTGCACAGATGACTGTGAGTGTTATGGTGGGTTTGCTTGTACACAGCAGCATAGACTACAGCGCTACAGTCAGTGATGTGTCAGGATGACGAGGTCCTGGGGACCACCGGGGGTCCTTATTAACACATTAAAAAAACGGAAAAGCATATAATAGCAAGTTAACATATGTTCTTCAGAAAGCTCTTATAGGATTTAGAACAGTGGTTTAGAAGTAGTTCTCAAAAACATAGCAGATATACAAGCTTACAGAGCTATTTTTCAACATATTTGAAAAATCTTGAAAGTGTTTTTTTACACAAATCTTCCCTTCTGGGGGACAGATTATTGGCTTAGGAATGAGACAAAAACAAAAAAGAATCAATACTTCATTGGGTGTGTAATTGATAGAAAATAAGTAACTTTTTGAGTGACCCACTCCTTTCAGGTCTTATTGTCAACCATTTGAATGCTTATTAATAATATAATACAACATAATCTGAATGCCATGCGTTGTGTGGAGAAGCAGTGGTGCTCAACGCGGGGTCGGAGGGCCACCAGGGGGTCCAAAGTGGACAGGTCTGTAACTCTTAAGAGAGTGTGAATAGAACCAAATGGACCTTTACAGGTCTGTAACTCTGAGAGTGTACAAATGGAACCAAATGGACCCGTACGGGTCCATTTGGTTCCATTTGTACACTCTCAAGAGTAAAAAGGAACACTGAGGAGTTTACAGTGTGGGTCCCGACAAGAAATTGGTATCAAATGGGGGTCAAACTGGGAGTCAGTGAAATATGAAATAAAAAAAGGAAAAATGCAAAAAGTTGTAAAACAAAGTCATCCATCTATCATCTATCCATCCATCAGAAGGTCCCAGGTTCGATTCCCGGCCCCGTCTGTGTACCTCCGAGCAAGCATAGCAAGACACTTAAAACCCCCCTAACTGCCCCCCCCCCCCCCCCCCGTGAGCACTCAATATGACCACATGAGCAGCATGCCATCCGCTGGGTAAAGCTGAAAACTGAAAACGTTTTGAGACCCACTGCGTTAATGATCAGGCCGGGCCCGAAATTCAGTCGCCGAAGGCAGCACAGCAGTTCAGATACAGATTACGGGGCAAGAAAAGGGCAGCGTTTGCACTTGCAGGGTAAAAGACCTTCAACACAACACCATCAATACAGTACATGGACCAAATATATATCAATATATATCAAACAACCTTACCAGCTATGCTCAAGTATAGTGCAGACAGTGTCTGTCTGTCTGTCTGTCTGTCTGTCTGTCTGTCTGTCTGTCTGTCTGTCTGTCTGTCTGTCTGGTTGTCCGTGTGTCCGTGTGTCCGTGTGTCTGTCTGTCTGTCTGTCTGTCTGTCTGTCTGTCCATTGAACCTTCAATCCATCCCCCAAAAACATTCGAACCAAGAACATTTCCCCCCAGATTAAAGCTGCTGGAGGTTCAAGTGGTTAAAAAAAAGTGGCGTTTAAGCATATTTTGATTTGCGATATCGCTAATCTCTATACTTTTTGTCACAATAATCGTGACATGTAATTTCCATATCGTCCCATCCCTAATATAGGCCTATGCTGTACTACTGATGAATTGAGTACAATGGACCACAACGGAAGAAGCAAGAAAGTTATCCTTTTAGCATGAGCTTTGACTGTACTACCTGTAGGCTGCTGTGCAATGGTGTCAATAAAGCAGGGGTCTTCAACAGGGGGTCCGGGACCCCTAGGGGGTCCTTAGAAATACTATAGGGGGTCCGCCAAATCTTTGAGTGATAGGATTTAGGTTTTTTACATTAACCACTTGAACCCTAGAATTCCTTTTCTGAGGGGAACATTAGAGGCGTTGAGAGCTTGTAGATCTGCTATTTTTGGCAAAGAGGCAATAGGTGTAGAGGGGGGGAAAAAGCAGACTAAGTAAAAACATTTTTTATACAATATAGAGTAGGGGGTCCCTGCTTCATCTCTCTCTCAGCTAGGGGGTCCTTGGCCTGAAAACGTTGAAGACACCTGAAGTATTCAATCAACCAATCAACCAATTAACCAATCAACCATCCATCTCCACCCACCTGAGGAGTATGATATCAGGAACACCAGAGCTAGCTTGGAACTGTCGTCTCCCATTTTCCATCCGTAGAATATCCTCTGGATCCTTGGATTGTTATTAGTGCAACGAATATCCCAGTTACTATTATTATTATTAATAATAATGATAATATGGGTCCATTTCCGGTGCATTGACAGTCATTTTTGACATGTTTTTCTAGAGTATATTATGTATAATCCTGTTGGCCAGAGATTGAGGGGATTTAAAAGTCTGTTCCAAGGTAACCGCTGGGTGGGATGTCCAAGGTCCTGGGTGGAGGTCCTGGGTGGGGTGTCCAAGGTCCTGGGTGGGATGTCCAAGGTCCTGTGTGTTTCCAAGGTTAAAATCTTACCCCAAAAAAAGTTTTAAAATATATCAAAATTCACTGTCACAGAAAATTAATGGCAAAATAATAAATTTAAAATTAAATTAAAAAAAACTGGGTGATTTATGAGCTCAGTAGCATGTTGTGTCATGCAGGCATGGTTGCACAGCATGCCTGCGTGTGCGTGTGCGTGTGGCTCAATGATCTCAAATCACCGCGTTAATTAGCGGTCCAATTAGCCAACAGCTGCGGTCCTCCAACAGCGTAGTGAAGATGATATTAATAATAATAATAATAATAACATCCATTCACAGCCTGAGATCCAACTTCCCAACCACATCATCATCATGTCCAAAACCATATTTCATATGAAACATTAAAACGATTAAAGACATCCTTATAGTCGTGGGTTGACGCTAAGACGTGCTATAAACGATACATGATGATATATTATGATGTCACTCCGTCGGTTAAGTTGAAACAGTTTGTTGACAGATAGAAACCCAAAGGAGGGAAAAGGAAGGCGAAGCTCGAGCGTTGCTGCCGCTGTCACGCGGAAATCGGTGACCCATTTAATCCTGCGACCGGCGTTGCCAGGTTGTGTGAGAGAAATAAGCAAGAAGGTATATGAAAACAAGCCCAAAAGAAGCGAACATGACATGAAAATGTTTAAGAACCATGAACAATAATTAGAAACAAATCCAAATAAACAACTACACTTTAGAACTAAGACCAAGATAAACAACTGCAATATTTACAATATTTCTATACAATATTTAGAAGCGACTTTACAGAAAAACAAGCCCAAAGTCGATTATAATAAATAAGCAGACCTGGCAACACTACCTGCGACCTGTCGGGGGAGAGACCAATGACGTCGTCGTACCGCTGGCTGGCTGCTGCTGTGAACAAACCGGTGACCCATCTAATGGTGCGACCGCAGAGCGGAGACACCGAACGGCGTGGTGGTGTGGACAACTCGGTGACCCATCTAATGGTGCGACCACGGAGCGGAGACACCAAACGGCGTGGTGCTGTGGACAAACCGGTGACCCGTCCGAAATGTGTGACTCCGGAGAGAACCCAGTGTTGCCATGTCCGCTTATTATAAGCGACTTTGGACTTGTTTTTCTGTAAAGTTACATGTAAATATTGGTAGTTTCGGGTTGTGGGTTTTTGCACTTGTTTTTAAAGGGTAGAACTTTCCTTGTATAGTCAGGGACTACAGATGACAATTGTCTTCTGGCTAACGCTGACTCATTTACATAAATACATACATACATATATATTTGGGCTTGTTTCCATTTTTTAAACCAGTGGTTCTCAAATATTTTCATGTCATGGACCCCCAAATGAATATGTATTTGTCCCTATAACCCCGATCTGAAAATGTTTCTGGGACCCCACATTTTAGAGATATTTATTTGAAAATACAGATCTACGATCTGCTATTTTAACAAATTTTCTTTTCTTTCTTTTTGTTGTTTGAGGTATTAAAAATGTCTTAAAAAGGCCTTAAATTGTCACTTGACTGTCCCGTCCCGAGTCCCGACCCACAGGTTGAGAACCACTGCTCTATGTTGCTTCTTTTAGGCTTGATTGCATGGACCTGGTTGCTTGTTTCTCTCGCAAAATCTGGCAACACTAGAGAGAACTATGATTTGTCTCTTTTCTTTAGTTTTTTTGTGTGTTCATCAAATGAAAGCTTTTTGTTTGGTTAATAGTGTGTTAATTATTTCCCCAGAAAGCAGAAGAAACGATGTAATCCATGTATAAGCTGCTGTAGGTTCATACATTATCATGTTCGGTTTTAAGGTTATTATTATTTTATTTCTCTTTTGGGAACATTTCAAGATGGAGGAACTGTGTGTGTGTGTGTGTGTGTGTGTGTGTGTGTGTGTGTGTGTGTGTGTGTGTGTGTGTGTGTGTGTGTGTGTGTGTGTGTGTGTGTGTGCGTGCGTGCGTGCGTGCGTGCGTGCGTGTGTGTGCACGTGCTCTCTTAAATATTAACGCATTTAATATAAAGCATGCAGCGCTGCCACCTAGTGGTGGAAGAAGTGCTTTAAACCAGGGGTCTTCAACGTTTACAGGCCAAGGACCCCCTAGCTGAGAGAGAGATGAAGCAGGGACCCCTTACCCTACATTGTATAAAATTGTGTTTCAGATTAAACTTTCTTTGTTTACTTGGTCTCTTTTTCCCCTCTACACCTATACCTCTTTGCCAAAAATAGCAGATCTACAAGTTCACAACGCCTCGCGAGCTTGTAGATCTGCTATTTTTGGCTAAAGTTCTCCTCAGAAAAGGGATGCTAGGGTTCAAGTGGTTAAGGTAAAAAGAAAAATCATATCACACAAAGATTTGGCGGACACCCTATAGTAACCCTGAGGACCCCCTAACTCTGAGGACCCCCCTGGGGTCCCGGACCCCCTGTTCAAGACCCCTGCTTTAAACTAAGTAGTTCACCCCAAAACATGATTTATTTTCTATCAATTATACACTCCATGAAGCCTTGTATTCATGGAGGTTTTTCTGTTTTTGTCGCATTCCTGGGCCAATAATTTGATGACCAGCGGAGTGTCCAGCCAGGAGCCATAGGAGACTCAAATGACCTGCATTTGAAATTATTACAGGTAATTATTCACATTCAAGCACTATTTTGGGGCGTGACAGCAAAAGAAATAGCAGAAAATGTGGAGATAACATCCATATTTCTCTTTTGACTAAATACTTTGGGTGAAAAATATAAATGGCTTGAAAAATAGCCGTTCTGAAAGGGGAAAAAATGTAATATTTTTCCCTGCTCAAGAAATGATACAAATTACCCACAAAATATTATTTTTATCTGAACTCATCCCTGCATCTGTCCTGTGTTTCATGGAATCAGTAAATATCTATCTATCTATCTATCTATCTATCTATCTATCTATCTATCTATCTATCTATCTATGTATCTATCTATCTATCTATCTATCTATCTATCTATCTATCTATCTATCTATCTATGTATCTATCTATCTATCTATCTATCTATCTATGTATCTATCTATCTATCTATCTATCTATCTATCTATGTATGTATCTATCTATCTATCTATCTATGTATCTATCTATCTATCTATCTATCTATCTATCTATCTATGTATCTATCTATCTATCTATGTATCTATCTATCTATCTATGTATCTATCTATCTATCTATGTATCTATCTATCTATCTATCTATCTATCTATCTATCTATCTATCTATCTATCTATGTATCTATCTATCTATCTATGTATCTATCTATCTATCTATCTATCTATCTATCTATCTATCTATCTATCTATGTATCTATCTATCTATGTATGTATGTATCTATCTATCTATCTATCTATCTATCTATCTATGTATCTATCTATCTATCTAGCTATGTATCTATCTATCTATGTATCTATCTATCTATCTATCTATCTATCTATCTATCTATGTATTAGCTATGATACATTTCTTAGTTTGGGTTTACAGTGAATGCTGAATGTGTGTGTACAAATTTGGTTCCATGACCATGTGTACACTCTCAGAGTTACAGACCTGTAAGGGTCCATTTTGGTTCCATGTGTCAGAGTTATAGACCCGTAAGGGTCCATTTGGACCCGTGGTGGACCCCGGACCGGTCATTGAGAACCAGTAACTTACAGTTCAAAACTGAGATGACAGAAAGAGCGAGGTGTCATCATTTGAGAGCTCATGGATTGTAATTTCTTGGACACAACTGAATAGCCTTTAGAAAGTAGACCAGCCAATAAAAACACACTATAAGAAAACACAAACAAACAAAAAACACAAAGGCCTCCACCTTTGCAGGCATTTTCATCGTTTCATTTCCCATTTCCGTTTCCTTTGCTCGAAGCATCTCTCTGTTTGTACATCGATTCATGATGGAGATCAACCGGGTGTAGAAGTAGATCTACTTCCTGGTCACTGAGCTCATTCCTGTGCTCTGGTTTGCTTCCATCTTTTCCTTTCTGTTCATCGCCTGGTACTGGTTCTGATGTCGTTTGGCGTTTAGTCTCTTTAAGTGATCTCGCTATGCGTTTCTGGTGTTGGAGGTCATGACCGCCAGTTCCCAGTTGATGTCCTGCGGGAGCCCCGCCCGCTCCAGGCCGTACTGAATGACCGTGAGCTTGCAGAGCGTCTTCAGACTAGGACTGAGGTCTAGGATGCACAGGCCGTCGGGGGTGTACCCTCCGAAGAGGATGATGCGATCTCCCACCATGCAACAGCGCATCCTGTACATCCAACAGGGGCCCTTCTTCTTCAGCTCCACCTTCTTCCAGGAGAAGGTCTCCGGGTTGAACTTCCACAGGTCGTCGAAGGTGCGGTCCAGGTTGTTGCCGCCGAATATGTACAGCTCCCCGTTGTAGACGAAGGCCGAGTGGCCCTCGCGCTCCTCCGGGAGGAGCCGCGCGGAAGGTGTGCTCAGCCAGTTGTTGGTCTCCGTGTCGAACACCCTGATGTTGTTGGAGAGGTCCTCGTCCTCCCCCAGGCCCCCGAAGACGAACATCTTGGTGCCGATGATGGTGGCGGAGTGGTGCGACGACGCCGCCGTGTCCCCGGTGTTGATCAGAGACCAGGCCATGGTGGCGGTGTCCAGCTTGTAGATGTCATTGGTGTATCCGGTCAGCTGGTTGAAGCCTCCAAAGATGTACATGACCTTCTTCAGGACGCAGGCCGAGTGGCGCCACCGCGCCTCCGGCACGGCCCCGGAGACGGCGGGCTTGAACCAGCGGTGGGTGTCCACGTCGAACGCGTACAGGTCGTTGCAGCTGGTGTTGCTGAAGCCGCCCCAGATGTAGATGATGTCCTCTATCAGCACGGCCGTGTGGCCCCAGCGCATGGAGGGGACGCCGAGGGGACGCTCGTCTCTGTCGGCCGTCGCCGGGGACAGCTTCATCCAGCGCAGCGACACGGTGTTGAAGACGTACACGTCGATGTGGTCCATGTTGTACATGTAGGTCAACGTGTCGCCGTATCCTCCCAGAGAGTACACCTTGTGTCCCACTGCCACAGCAGCATGGAGGGTCCTCTCTGTTCGCCCTTCTAGGTGTACCGTCAGGCACAACATCTCACAGAACAACACCGCGCTCGGTAAAGTGTATAAACACCGGAGTGTTGCTCTGTAAAACAATGGCATCCTGTTGCAGGCACCGGCGCTTATATTTGGTACGGCACGGTACAAACGTCAAACGAAGCTCGGCCAATCTGTGAAGCCGCTGGCTTGGCCTGAATAATCACGGAAGCTGATGCTTGACCATCTGTCCCATGTTAAACGTGCCTTAGGGGCCTTTGGCATTATTATAATTTTTCTTTGTAACCCATTTTTCTCACCCAGTGCCAATGCCTAAGCTGTAATCCTGGGCGCTACTCTCCCCCTGCCAGCCTGGGGAGAGCCCCGAACTGAGCTCATGCTTCCTTCAATGCATGAGGAGTGAGCAGGCCGCTTCTTATCACCTGACAGGGTGGAGTTTCCCCGATAGGACGTAGGAAGACGATTTTCCAACCAGTTCTCTTCCCCTCCATCAGGTGCCTGGGCTGGCCAGAGGGAGGCAGTATAGAGACCAGGATTACTGCATGTTTTTTGTGAGGGTGCCTACCCTAGGAGACATGGGGAGAACATGCAAACTCCACACAGAGAGGCCCTTTCACCAACCCCACCAAGGGTATGGGCACTGATGACGCGGAGGAGAGAACACGCCCCCAGCACCCACAGCGTCCCCGGCTGGAATCGAACCCAGGACCTTCTAGCTGTGAGGCGACAGCGCTAGGCCTTTGGCATTTCATTGGATCAATGTAATCTGTGGGATGGACAGAAGAGATGATCAGAGGAGCAGAGTTTGTACCACCGCCATCAAGAACATTTGGTCTGAAGCATGGACACAGTTTCTCAGTGAAAGAGTAAGAACGAACTCTGGTCTCCACATCATACCAGGAGGCCAGACCCTCCTCATAATCCACAAACGCTTTCTGGACCTCCTCTCTCCTCTCCCCGACGGACCCCTAACCGACTGGCCGACTATATACGACGCTTCCCGACGCCGATTCGGTGCGGTCTGGGAGCCCCTTTACAGGGAGGAGGACAGCAGGGCTAGCAGCAGCCCTGTACTCATTTCTATTCCTCACCCCTATAGTCCAGTAAGCTTTGTTGAGTTTCAGTGTGATTTTTCCCTTCCTGTTGATGGACTCTCTGGCCACTCATAAATCACACTCGGTCTTCCCTTTAACCTGAGCCTCATAGTAAAACCTTCCTGACAACAGTGGTGGAAGAAGTAGTAGTAAAAGTTGCAATACCAAATAGCCTATGTATAATATCATACCACAATATAAAAGTACTCTGTTACAAGTAAAAGGCCTGTGTTCAAAATGTTACTCGAGTAAAAGTACAAAAAATAACAGCGACACGTTGTGAGTTTGTAGATCTGCTATTTTCAAATAGCCTATGTGTAAAATAGGGCTGAAGTGGTTAATGTATGTATTATAATATAATAATTTATATCTGCAAAGTAACTAGTAACAAAAAATGTCGAATAATTGTAGTGGAGTAAAAGTATAATATTTGCCTCTGAGATGTAGTGGAGTAGAAGTAAAAGTATTGAAAATTGGAAATACTCCAGTAAAGTAAAGACATTTGGAGATGTAGAGAATCTCTCTGGGCTGTCTGAGATTCTTCTCTTATGGCTCCATCATTCACTTGTTTTCCATCCTTAGACAGGATAAGCCATGGGTTTTCTGTATCAGGGTCCAATGATTGCAATGACAATATCCATGTATTTAACACTTATTGTACCAAACAACACTTACAGCACCCCAACAGAGTGGACACACTTCTATGTGTGCACTTCTGCTGTTTGGCTGATTTTCTTTTAGGCCTATAAAAGGATAATTATCGTAGCAATACATTTGTATACTTGGCCTTACCCTACAATTTCTAAATGTCACGCTGGGGTTAGCGCTGCACAAAGGTTCCCGGTAATGACAAAAAACACAGACAGACGTACAAAGCCACATAGACAATTGAATGTAATTAAATGTAGTTGATTTGACTTGCATTGAATGGATTCAAACTGAATTGAATTAATACACAGACAACCAACGGCACTGCATAAGGTGGTCTATGTCTTATTGTTCTGTGTGTGTCCTTGCTGGTGTTTTTTGTGTTTTAGCATATTTTAACAGTGTACTTTGCATGATTTTCTGTACAGCACTTTGTAAACTTTGGTTGTGAAACGTGCTATATAAATAAAGTGGATTGGATTGGATAAGGTGTGTGTTGTGTCTAACATCAGTGGTTATACCACACACAAAGCTGTTAACCCAGAACAAATCAGACCCAAGGAGAAAGAGGTGAGACTGCACTCTCCTCACACACAGTTCTACATAGACTATGCTTACTTATTTAAAGACGTGTATTTGACAATTACTGTGTGACGAATGTAAATGCACAGTGGCTGCTTAGTTGCCATTACAGTACTTACTTATTTGACCATTCTGTTACCTACAGTACATGTATCTGTATTGTCAACGGCATCACTCTCAGGGATCTGTTGAGCTTCAGGCTGGGCCGAGTCTCCATGGGGTGACTAATCCATAGAAAACAAGTTATTGTTTGGGTGAACTATCCCTTTAAGCCCGGTTTCAAAAATAGCCGCAAAAAAGACACGTGGGGGAACATAGAACCCGGGGAACATAGGGATAACCCCAGTGTGTCTGTTCTGTAACAGTGGTCTCCCTGTCTCTCCAGTTCTTTAGATAACAGAACATGCAGTTTATGGCCAGGATACCACTTTATACAGGACACAGGACAAACGAGTGAAGTTGGTAGTGATGACACAAAGACATGAGCTGACACTATAGGCTCTATGCACAGCAGCCATATTGGGAATGAATTGGGCCCCTTCCTTACTTCCTTCACAGGTGTTACCAATGATACTAATTAAGGCTCTGTTCCATTTAGTGTGGCATAGTGGTTGTCTTATTTTCAAGGACCCCCATAACTCTGAGAGTGTACAAATGGAACCAAATGGACCCAAAAGGGTCCATTTGGTTCCATTTGTACACTCTCAGAGTTACACACCCACCATAAGGGGCCATTTGGGAACCAAAATGGAGTGTTTCTAGTGCGCCAAAATGCACGATATCAGCACCCTGACCAGAATGGAACAGAGCCTTCATTAGTATCATTGGTAACACCCGTGAAGGAAGTAAGAAGAGGCTCAATTTCTTTCCAATATGGCTGCTGTGCATAGAGCCTATTGGAAATGGAACACTTGAAAAGATTGAAGCTGATAAATGGGTTCTCTCTCCTGATTGGAAGAAATCCACCTGAAAATGTATTGTCTGTTTACTAAAGAGCTGGAGACATGGAGACTCCTGTTACTGAACAAACACTCTATAGCAATGATTACCAATACCTACCCCTTTTTAACTTTATTTATACAGTATTTCAACCAGGTGACATTCCTCTCAACATAACCACTCATCCATACTCAACCACATCACTGTTCAAGCAAACAACAGTGAAATGTATAAGCTGGAGCCTGACCTGTTAACTGACATCACTATCGATGGATCTTTACCCACTTTCTACCTGGTGTCCCTATTTTAGGCATGTCATTAAAGATTTTCAAACATTTTGAAGATCTACAAGTTTAATATTTGTTATTTATTTCTTAAAGGACGTACTAGTGGTTCAAATACATTTTTTTTTAAATTGCCAAGAAAATGTGGCACTTTTTCACAAAACGCACTGAAAACATGGGTAATATCGGGAAGACTCTCGGGATCGGTATCAGACCTACACATCTGGCATCGGTCAGGGGGGGGGGTCCCTGCAGTGGGGGTCCCCATCACATTTCCAGGTTTTGAATACAACCAAAAAAACAAACATACGATTTGATTCCTGAACAAAACCACAAAGTCTGCTGCTGTGTTTCCGGTAGGAGAGGAAACGGATGAAAGAGTCTCTTGAATCCGGTTACAATCAAGCCTCGATTCCTACTTCGTCGCGGGGCGTTAAACGGCCCGACTTACAAGCTCACGCGTTGCATCGTGAGTAGAGGTGTGTAAATTACATGTCAGGATTATTGTGACAAAAATGATTGCGATTAACGATATAGAGTGCAGAAGTACCTGATGTCACTCGTTCATCCCCTGGTTCGTAAAGTAATTTCTCTATGGAGAATAACATTGGGTCATCTTAGAATCGTCTCATATAAGAATTGTGGTCCAAAAATAAAACAAACTGTCTCGGCGATATTGTCAGGGAGGAGGTTCTGTATCGTTTATGATAGTCAGTCACTCATATTTGATACAGTCTGTTTCTGGAGAAAATTTAACTAATTCGGCGGCGGTAACATTAGTGTTTTCTCACCGTCAGTTGATGCTTCATATCCATAAGAGTCAAACCGCCGGGATCATTTGTTTATTTTTGGAACACAGTTCTTATTTGACCCATATATGAACCCATTAAGACATCACTTTAGATGTCTTTGGCTATTCAAAAATAGCAGATATACAAGCTCATAGCGCGGCACCGAGTGCCGCGCTATGAGCTTGTAGATCTGCTATTTTTGAAAAAAAAACGTAAAAACATTTTTTTAATATATTTTTTAAAAAATCTGCTAGGATTTAGAAAACATTTTAAGAATCGAACTCCTTAATGGGTTAAACAAGTCTATGGGAATTCTGAATGGGGGGAAAAAACACGACCCAGGTAGGATGTGTAGAGTGAAACAAGAGCGTAGCAAATGCACTCTTTACAGATCTGTTTTATCAGGTAAAGAGGGTTTAAGTGGTTCTGAATTTGCAGCTCAACAAAAGCTAATTCATCCTAGTGTCTGACAGAGGACAACTTCACGAGGAATCAAGATCTCCACTGATTATTGCGAGCGTTCTTTTATCGCGATGAAACGACAACGTTTTATCGTCCCATCCCTAGCCGTGAGCTTGTAGATCGGCAGTTTTTCCGCAGAGCGACGACGGCGGCAATAAATTTAAGGCTTTTTTTGTCTTTGTTTTTTTTTTCATCCGAAGGCGGACATGGCCCACTGCTGGACGTCGGTGGGACACTGGGGGTACTTCTGCAGGGCCTCCATCACCTGGCTGTGGTCCAGCATCAGCTTCATCAGCTGGTACTCCCTCTGGATCTTCACCGTGGAGCCGTCCACCGGACGGATCAGCTCCAGCTGCTGCAGATGTTCAAAGGCCTGGCAGGGAGACATTTAATAAAAGGTGGTGTGAGTGATAATCTTTAGGTCAAATTAAAGGGTTAAAAAAAAACTCTAGTATTATTCTGATATTAAATCATTGCTATAGAGCAGTGGTTCTCAACCTATTTGAACTGGGTCCATTTGGTTCCATTTGTTCCATTTGAACCCTAACGGGTCCATTTGGTTCCATTTGTACACTCTCAGAGTTAAATGAACACTAATGATGATGATACAGTGTAGATTGGGACCCTCAATAAATCAAAATGGTTGAGTCCTTGCCATATCTTTTCAAAAGGGGGTCCGTGGGCTAATAAAGGCCTGGCAGGGAGACATTTAATAAAAGGTGGTGTCAGTCATATTCTTTATGTCAAATTAAAGTGTTAAAAAAAAACTCTAGTATTATTCTGATATTAAATCATTGCTATAGAGCAGTGGTTCTCAACCTATTTGAACTGGGGACCCCCCCAACCTGACAAGCACTTGGAATTGTAGGAGTTGAGGCGTCACATTTAGTTTGACTAGGTTCCACAGATAAGTATAGTGAAAATAACCGATCTACAAGCTCGTCAGCTACTGACACAATTGTTGCCTCTTTATTATTATTTGACAATTATTTGGCCAACGTTTAACACATTTTTAAAGCATAGTTTGTTGATTACTTTTGTCACTTTATAAATGTGCAGATACCCTGTATACACTTATACTGTATGTTGGTTTGTTTACTGTTGAGTGAGAAAACAATGTTGCACGTTAAAGGTAGGGTAAGTGATTTTCTTTGGTTAAAATAAGTGTTAAATAGCTCTATATTGTGATAGTACTCATTGCTATAGAGTGTTTGTTCAGTAAAAGGAGTCTGCTTGTCTCTCCAGCTCTTTATGAAACAGAAAATGCATTTTCGATTCAGTTTCAGTTTAATTTTCAATTTTATCCAATCAGGATAGAGAACTCAATCAGGATATAGATTAAACAAGTGTAATTGGAAGTGATGACACTAAGAAATGAGCAGGCAAAATTGGAACTGGAACACTATAAAAATGAAGCTTAAAAATGGGTACTTTCTCCTGATTGGCTGAGATTTTGACACCTACCGGGAAAATGTATTTTCTGTTTATTAAAGAGCTGGAGAGACGGGGAGACTCCTGTTACTGAACAAACACTCTATAGCAATGATTACTATCACAATATAGTGCTTTAACAAAATACTTTTTGTTTTAACCAAAAAATATCACTTACCCTACCTTTAAGTCAATCATCTAGGGACCCCCCAAAATCATGTGGGGTCCCAACCCACAGGTTGAGAACCACTGGTTTGAGAGCAGTGGCTCTCAAACCTCTTCATGTCCAGGACCCCCAACATGATATGCATTTGGCCGCAGAGAGAGACGGGCAGATCCCTGTTACTGAACAAACACTCGATAACAATCATTCCGCACATATTTTAACTCAAATAAGTAACTTCCGGCACCCATTAAGACCAGGAACGCATCTGTGTCACTTTAAGATTTCTTTGGCTATTCAAAAACAGCCGCGCTACAGAGCTTGTAGATCTGCTTTTTTTTTGGAAAAATCATGAAAATGTCTGCAGATCTTTGAATATATATAACATTATTTACTCAAATCTTTGCTTCATGGGGGTCCCTGGAACAACATATTTTGAGATGGGGGTCCGCGGCCAAATACAAATCCTTTTGGGTGGTCCTTGACATGAAAAAAGGACTACTGGACTATAAATATATATCTTTTTTTTTTTTTTTTTTTTCAAAAAACTGTATTGGATTTAGAAGATATTTGTCAAATCCTCCAGAAGCAACGATTTGAGTTACAAATGTTCGCTTTATAAAAATCAAACATTTTGCAAAAATGTTTTAAGATTTTTCCAAAAATAGCAGATGGAACCAAATGGACCCTAACGGGTCCATTTGGTTCCATTTGTACACTCTCAGAGTTACATGAACACTAATGATGGTGATACAGTGTAGATTGGGACCCTCAAGAAATCAAAATGGTTGAGTCCCTGGCATATCTTTTCAAAAGGGGGTCCGTGGGCTAATATGTGTCAATTTGGGGGTCCTTGACACGAAAAAAGGTTGAAAACCACTGGGTTAAATGATCCCAGGAGGACCTGACCATGTGTACTGACCTTCATAACCACTGGCTGGTCAAAGTTGTGGACAGAATGTGACTTCCTCTGTAGAAACTTCTTAAACTCTACAAAACACAGATCAGACACGGCTCAAGACACTGAGGACCATTCTACCAATGCCTTCTAAATCAGTAGATCTTCTTCTCACACTTTCAAGGTTTTTTCAAAAATGTTCAAAAAATAGCAGATCTACAAGCTCGCAGCGCGGCACGAAGTGACGCGCTGCGAGCTTGTAGATCTGCTGTTTTTTTGATTAGCCAACGCAAGAATCTATGACAATGAAATGTCCTGGTTTTTAGTGTCAGAGTGTGTGTGTGTGTGTGTGTGTGTGTGTGTGTGTGTGTGTGTGTGTGTGTGTGTGTGTGTGTGTGTGTGTGGTGTATATGTTACCGTTATGGACCATCTGGAAGTTGAAGGGTTCTCCATCATAGATGTCATTCAGATGTTTCATAGAGATGATCAGACACAGCTCTAAGATAGACAGACCTGAACACACACAACAACCCTGCATTAATTTAAATCATTAACACATTGACCGCCAGAGGTTAATCTCATAATGTACTGACCAGCGCCAAGGTTTTTTTTGTTGTTTTTTGTTTTTTTCACGTCGCCATAGACCTTGTTAAAATCCGTAAAATTGAGCTCTGCTCCGTTTGTATACATCGGCGACATCTGCCCGCGTCTACCACTGAAGACCGTGTGTCAAACGCGGCGTCCACGTTGTAGTTCTGACCGTTTATGTTAAACAGTGAAAAGCGAGGAGAAAAAACGACAAGGAGGAAATGGAGTTTCAGTTTCGTCATTAGAACGAGGGCTGACGGGATCGGCAAAACCGGATCACAAATAATTCTGTTTCCGGTGGTGTTACACTGAAATGTACCGTGTCGAAAATTTAATAGTTTTTTTTTTTTTTTTTTAAGGAAAAAGCACCCGCACCGTAGGGCTACGGTCTCGGCGCTTAACAGTTGGATTTAATGGACCGTAGGACTACGTTCTTGGCGGTTAATGTGTTAATTAAACAAACAGGGTCTTTAGTCTTTGTCCTCTATTAAAACATTTTTTTTTTTACCAATTGTAGTTTACAATTATTTTTTTGTAAAATTGTTAAAATACTCAAGAGAATAAACATTTTAAATCCTAGTATTTGGCAGTATTAGTGCCGTGCTGTACATGGGGAGTAGAACCCACAACCCTGGCAGTCTATGCCTGATATAACCGTGAACGAATAGAACGGCGCCACACTGTGAGCTTGTAGACCTATTTTTGACGTTGAAAATAACACATTGACATTCTTGACTTTGCCAAAAATAAGACAAGCCGTTTTAACCCTTTAAGACCTGAGGCCGCTTCTAGAAAATTCTAAATCCTAACAGTTTTTCGGAAAAAAATATTTTAAAAATATTTTCACGATTTTTCCAAAATAGCAGATCTACAAGCTCGTAGCGCGGCACTCGGTGCCGCGCTACGAGCTTGTAGATCTGCTATTTTTGAATAGCCCAAAGAAATCTTAAAATGAGATGCAGATGCGTCCCCGGTCTTAATGGGTTAATGAGGTTCATTTTCATTGCTCAAAGATCTTGTTTTTGAAAAATAAATGACTTTCAATTGAAAAACATTGACAGTGTATTTTCCGTGTAAAAACCCAAACTCTCCAGAAGCTCCTGTTGAATTTTCCTCACTTTCTGGAAGTGGGATTAAACAAGGCCGTTTTGTTATTATTATGATTATTTCTTCTTCTCTCACCATGGAGGATGTTGGCTTTGGCGTCAGATGAACACAGTCTGCTGGCCTCCTGGAAGTCAGCCGGTTTAATGGAAGGGTTGTTTACGGATACACGACTCACTATCAGCATCTACACACACACACACACACACACACACACACACACGCACGCACACACACACACAGTAACAAAACTTGTGTTTTCAGATCGTCTAAACTCAGCATAGATTAAGATTACTCTTACCAGTAACAGATTACTCTCACCAGTAACAGATTACTCTTACCAGTAACAGATTACTCTTACCAGTAACAGATTACTCTTACCAGTAACATGTGCAGGGATCTGTAGTCTTTGCTGGAGTTGTAGTGTCTGTGTAAAACATCCTCTATGGATTTATCCTCACACAATGTCTATGGGCAGAAACATACCATAGTAAACTTCAACAGCAATGTGCCAATAATGATGTAATAGCCGACTCAGTGCCGTTGGAGTTACACCCAGATAGGGACAGAACAGAACCCCCTCTCTCTACAGTAGAGAGTGTGTTTAGGGGCGAGAGACAATATATACTAGTGTTGGAGCTTTCATGACATATTTACACAAGGTTTTTCACAACATCTTCAGTAATATTTAAGTGGGTAAAGACAGATACTAGAACAGATATAGCAGTTCAGTTAAGTTCATAAAATGGCATCAATTTAGTCTGTAATGCAGTCTTTAAAGCCACAGAAATGTTAGATTGGCTAATGTAGCAATTCTTGAAAGTACAACATGATTAGAAATTAGAAACATGAATAAGTTCCAATGGTCTGTGCCAAAAAAACACTATTATTTGTTTGACAATTAAAGGGCAAGACCACTCTGGTAGAGGTTTGGGTTGTGTAGTTACCTTGCCATGATGTAACAACAAAGGTGGACAAGAAATCTAAAACAATATATCCATTGACTAGAAATTGATCATTTAAAATATGCCCCTCATTGATTTACATTGTACGGTGAATAGGCTCAGGAGGAGCTCTTTTAAGCCTGTAAACTAATGCAAACAAAGCAGATTCTGAGAATATAGAACATCACCAAACCCAGTGCTGTTTGTTTTTTTAATACAAATGTTAACTTCCTGTTGATTTTACTATTTTTATAGAGGATATGCGCATGCTTAAAGTGAATGGCACATCGAGTGGCAAAGCAACATGCAAAGTGAGTTTAACATTGTTTAATGTTGTTTAATGCAATCAGATATGACTTTTCTGTTTGGATGCATGGGCTGTCAAGGCCAGAAAGTATTTTTTTGACACTCAGTAGGCATTCCTGCGTAACTTCCGGGTTTGATGATGATGTCACACGCATATCCTCTATTAGGAAGAAAACCCGGACTAGATCCATGGATCATGGATCTTCAAATAGTAAAATCAACAGGAAGTTAACATTTTTATTAAAAGAACTAACAGCACTGGGTTTGGTGATGTTCTATACTGTCATTTACGGGGTTAAAAGAGTTCCTCCAGAGCGGTTTTGACGTACAATGTAAGTCAATGATGAGTATATTTTGAATTATAGATTTCTAGTCAATGGAGACATTTATTTGCATTTCTCATCCACCTTTGGTTACATCATGACAAGGTAACTACACAACCCAAACCTCTAACACAGTGGTCTTGCCCTTTAGCCCATCAAGACCCGAGAACCCATCTGTGTCACTTTTTGATTTGAGCTATAAAAGCATAATTTTACACTTTGGCTATTCAAAAATAGCAGATCTACAAGCTCATAGCGCGGCACTGCCGCGCTATGAGCTTGTAGATCTGCTATTTTTGAAAAATCGAGAAAATGTGTGCAAATTACTATATTTACATTATTTTAAAGCAACATTTTTAACTCAAATCTTTGCTTCGGGGGGGGGGGGGGGGGGGGGTCCCTGGAAAAAAATATTTTGAGATGGGGGTCCGCGGCATAACACATAATTTTGGGGGTCCTTGACATGAAAAAGATTGAGCACCACTGATATAGAAAACATACGTTTTTCAGAAAACTGTTGGGATTTACAGGAGGCATTTGTAGAATCGGCTTCAGGTCTTAAAGGGTTAACTGCCCCGCCCCCTGCTCACCTTGACCGAGGCGTTCCACTCCAGACAGAAGCGGGCATCAGGGAAGTCCTGGGGCAGAGCCAGCAGACACTGGACCCTCGTCCTGTACTGCCTGAACGTCTGGCTGTTCAGCAGGTGGATCTGACGGTGAGAGAAACGAGACTTCACTCGCTTCTCAAACAGCTCCACAACATCCTGGATGGAGGGAGGGAGGGAGAGAGGGAGGGAGGTAAATACAGAGGTAGAGAGAGGTAGATGGAGGTAGAGAGAGAGAGAGAGAGAGGTAGAGAGAGAGGGAGAGAGAGGTAGATAGAGGTAGAGAGAGAGAGAGAGAGAGAGAGAGAGAGGTAAATACAGAGGTAGAGAGAGGTAGATGGAGGTAGAGAGAGAGAGAGAGAGAGAGAGGTAAATACAGAGGTAGAGAGAGGTAGATGGAGGTAGAGAGAGAGAGAGAGAGAGGTAGATAGAGGTAGAGAGAGAGAGAGAGAGAGAGAGGTAAATACAGAGGTAGAGAGAGGTAGATGGAGGTAGAGAGAGAGAGAGAGAGAGAGAGAGGTAAATACAGAGGTAGAGAGAGGTAGATGGAGGTAGAGAGAGAGAGAGAGAGAGAGAGGTAAATACAGAGGTAGAGAGAGGTAGATAGAGGTAGAGAGAGAGAGAGAGAGAGAGAGAGAGAGAGAGAGAGAGAGAGAGAGGCAGAGAGGGAGGTTCTGATGACTTCACAGTAAAATCCTCAGTGTTAATGTATCTGTTTGTAACTCTGAGAGTGTGCATATGTAACCAAATGGACCCGTAGGGTAGCCTGGTAAACCCTCCCTCCGGAAATCTCATTTCAATTCGATTTCAGAAAGGAGTCTGGTCTGAAACGCCTTTCTCCAATAATCGCTCTGCTCGCCGAGCCGACGAGCCTATCAGCGTCGTCGCTCATTGTTCTGTGATTGACAGCGACAGTTGGCCAATCAGGTGGCGAGTTCGAGTGAGCCCGAATGAACCCGAGTGCAGCCTGAGAGCCGCCGAAAAAAGACGAACGGCAGCCATTGTTGTTTGTGCGAGTGCCTTCACTTCTTACTTTCAGTTTTATAACGCTTTCAAACTTCTTTTTTGAGGCACGGAATTTACTTATAAGATATCGTTTGGATAGAATTTAGTTGTTTAACTTCATATATGTGGTCAATTAATCATGACAGAGCCTATTTAAAAATATAAATTTAGAGAACCGGCAGGGGCGGGGAGTGACACGCATGTATCCCAATAAGGCAACCTATTTTCGGCATGGCCGTCCCAAAAGTCCCGTTGCGTCACATAGTCTGGAGCTCGTCAAATTGAACTGCTCATTGGCTGAAGGGGTAAAACGATCATTGGTTGAAGGGGTTGTCAGTCAACGGTATTACTCCCGCCCAACTCCAGCCCACAGCGATTATTGCAGAAAGGCGTTTCAGACCAGACTCCTTTCTGAAATCGAATTGAAATGAGATTTCCGGAGGGAGGGTTTACCAGGCTACCCGTAGGGGTCCATTTGGTTACATATGCACACTATCAGAGTTACATGAAAGGGGGTGTAAGTAATATTTTATATTTAAGTGATATTTTCCTCTATATTCTGATAGTAATCATAGCTGTGGAGTGTTTATTCAGTAACGGTGTATTTATAAAACTGATAATCGGCTGATTGTTTAGAACCGGACTCAAGAACCACTGTGAAGGCCTAGCTGGGTTGTAAGGCCAGCTAGCCACTGAATATGCCATCCGTGATTAACTGGGTTGTAAGGCCAGCTAATCTCCTGGTACTCTGAAGAGAGTTAAGATGATCTTCGAGCGTCGCTGAGGACACTGCCTTAGCCAGGGCATCCAGCCACCCTTATACTGCTGGCTGTGCCCCTGATGTCACCACGGTGATGTCAGATAGCGTCAGACATCTCCATACATGGAGCTGCCCATGTCCGTCATGCCCAATTATGGGACCATGACGTCGGTCCTGGACGTGACGGCCATCTCCATAAATGGAGTCTCGGAGAAGGGTTCGCTGATGTCAGACCCCGTATCTATCGCACGTCTCTATGACGACTTCGTAGGTCGATCGTCTCCATTTATGGGGATCTCCATATATAGGCCAGTGCTGGCAAGTATGCCCTAAACGTTCGCAACAGTCTTTCTATTTTTTGCTATCTCTCTTAGCAAAAAGAAAATATATTTTGAGGTCAGGAATCAGGATACCAATTTTATCCAATCAGGTCAGAGAACCCCAGAGAACAATCCTTCAGCTTAAAATTCTATATTAAAGTTCCAGTTCCAACTTGGTCCGCTATTTATTTGTTGTCATTTCAACACTTCCAATAGCCCTCGTTCTTGTGCTTCTCTCTGTACTGTCCCCTTTACGCCATCGTGGCACCAAATTGTTCTCGTTCTAAATTGCACTGTTGTGTACATACATGCATGTACATACATATGTATGTATTTTTTGTCCGAAAAAACATTTTCTGAAAATAAAACTGAACTGAAGAATATAAAACTTTAACTTTTAACGTTTTATTTCAAGGATTTTACTGTGTCGGACCTGTGGCTCACACACACACACACACACACACACAAAGTGAGAATGCGGTCTAGCCAACACCAACTCAGGGTCTTGAGCTAAGCTGTCGTGCCGCAGTGCATCTACGTAGGTGGTGCTTCTTGTCTTTCCTGGCTTTAGCTCACAAAGTGTCAGCTTGCTTGCCTCTAGTTCCGGGTGTCTGACACAGTGACCTACCAGCCTCATCCTTCTCTATCTGACTTTGTCTGTGGCACACACACACACACACACACACACACACACACACACACACACACACACACACACACACACACACACACACACACACACACACACACACACACACACACACACACACACACACACACACACACACACACACACACACACACACACTCTCTAAAGACAGTGTTATACTGTGAGGGTACCAGTCTACAGGTGAGGCCCAGTGTTATAATGTGAGGGTACCAGTCTACAGGTGAGGCCCAGTGTTATAATGTGAGGGTACCAGTCTACAGGTGAGGCCCAGCACGGCGATGGGAGCCTGGGCAGACTGAGACACGTCCAGCAGGTTGTAGAGGAGGGTCTGGTTCTTATGGTGGGCGAACAGGTCGAACTCATCCAGGATGAACAGCACAGGACGGCTGCTGCTCCTGTCCCCTGTTAAACAACATGAACATTAACATGAACACATCAGAATGAACTGCTCCTGTCCCCTGTTAAACAACATGAACATGACATGAACACATCAGAATGAACTGCTCCTGTCCCCTGTTAAACAACATGAACACATCAGAATGAACTGCTCCTGTCCCCTGTTAAACAACATGAACACATCAGAATGAACTGCTCCTGTCCCCTGTTAAACAACATGAACACATCAGAATGAACTGCTCCTGTCCCCTGTTAAACAACATGAACATTAACAACGTCTTCCCCTGTTAAACAACATTAACATGAACACATCAGAATGAACTGCTCCTGTCCCCTGTTAAACAACATGAACATTAACATGAACACATCAGAATGAACTGCTCCTGTCCCCTGTTAACAACATGAACACATCATAATGAACTGCTCCTGTCCCCTGTTAACAACATGAACACATCAGAATGAACTGCTCCTGTCCCCTGTTAAACAACATGAACATGACATGAACACATCAGAATGAACTGCTCCTGTCTCCTGGTAAATATTTCAAAAGCATAAAAACACGTGAATACAAATTTGTGGAGGTTCTGTGGCCTTCTGGTAGTACACACACACACACACACACACACACACACACACACACACACACACACACACGCACGCGCACACACACACACTTAAAAGCGGGAAAGCATCTGTGCCATTTAAAATGTTTAAGTTGGCTATTCAAAAATAGCAGATTTACAAGCTCACAGCGCGTCACTTTTTTTTTATCTTGAAAGTGTGAGAAGAACTACTACTGATTCATTTGTCAAATCGGGTCTTGAGCTAAACCTAACCCATGAGGATTGTATGAGCATATCTCACATTACATGAGTTACATTTACTGTACATAAACGTAACACCAACCTTTCTTCAAAGCCTCCAGGAGGAACCCCAGATTCTCTGCAAAGCTGCCCTGAAACCAAGAGACACATTATGATCAGTGTATCTGCACAGTTTTAAGTTACACATTTTGGAATACTAACCCTTTTCTTAATACTTAAAAACGTAATACTTTTTTAATACCTCGAAAAAAAAAGGTGTAAAAAAAAAAGATAAAAAAAAACCTTTAATGCAGCAAACTAAATCGGTAAACTACACTATAGCTACGGATGGGGATCACATTGCGATACGTCGTTAGCTTGTAGAAGTGTGTGTTTCCCATGCATGGATGCGTTCTTGTGTTTTTCCGTCACCACGCCGCAGCCCCATATGAAGAGGTGGGGCTTTTTTTGTAACTTTCACCAATGCTGTCTCAGTGCCATGGCGTGCTCTGAATCCTGACTGAAAACCTTCAACTAAAGTGTTGTCATGTAAAAAGTCACATAACTGCTTGGCGACTGCTTTCTCAAGGATCTTAGAGAGAAATGGAAGGTTTGATATCAGGTCTATAGTTAGCTAAAATGCCCGAATCGAGAGTAGGCGTTTTGAGGAGAGGTTTGATTACGGCTACCTTAAAAAGGACTCCTGGCACGTAGCCAACATTGAGGAACCGGAATGGGTTCCATCACATTTGGAACAGTTTCCAGGAACCAGGTTTGTATCTACACTGTCAGAGCTGGTTATGTGGACTTCACTTCATGTCTGACTCTGCTGTACAATTACAATACAGGTGGTTCTCAAACCTTTTTTTTATTTCAAGGACCACCATAACTCTGACAGTGTACACATTTGTACACATTTTGTACACTCACAAACACTTTGTCACCGACGACGTTCTCCAGGTTCAGTTGTCTGGTGATCTCCTTCAGAGCTATTCTGTCATCAGTCTGCAGGAGACCTGCACACACACACACACACACACACACACACACACACACACACACACACACACACACACACACACACACACACACACACACACACACACACACACACACACACACACACACACACACACACACACACACACACACACACACACACACACACACACACAGGGTTACAGAAAGAACAACTGAACAGACTGGCTAATGGCTATTTTCACAGTTTTTGAACATCCGTCTCAAAATAGTGACGCTGGCTTGGAAGAGGTTTAACGTGAACGTTATTTCACCGCCTAGACATTGAACCCGAGAGATAGAATGACTATTTCTTGGGGCACGGTGGCGCAGTCGGTAGCGCTGTCGCCTCACAGCAAGAAGGTCCTGGGTTCGATTCCCACCGGGGACGCTGTGGGCGCTGGGGGCGTGTCTTCTCCTCCGCGTCATCAGCGCCCATACCCTAGGTGGGGTTGGTGAAAGGGTCTACTCTGTGTGGAGTTTGCATGTTCTCCCCGTGTCTACCAGGGTAGTTAATACCCTCACAAAAACATGCAGTAATCCTGGTCACTATACCGCCTCCCCCATGACAGCCGGGGCGCCTGATGGAGGGGAAGGGAACTGGTTGGAATAACGTGTTCCTTCCACGCGCTACGTCCTACCAGGGAAACTCCCCCCTGTCAGGTGACAAGAAGGTCAGTTGGCTCTCATGCACTGAAGGAAGCATGAGCTCGGCCCTGGCCTCCCCAGGCTGTGGGGGACTGGTCTAACGCTGGTGTAGGGCTGGTGTAGCGCCCAGGATCACTTAGGAAATCGGCACCGGGTGAAAAAAATGGGTTACAAAAATCGCGGGATAAAAATTATAGAAAAAAAAGAATGACTATTTCTCTCTCCACCTACAGTATAGGTAGACAGTTTTAGAGTTGTGTTATTATTATACCTGAGGCTGATTCTAAAATCTGAGGAAGAGCTTTGAGCTCAAAGCGTCACATCTTTCTTTGGTTCAATAAAGCATGTGTCGCATTAGGAGCCCTCAGTACAGTATGTGAGCGTGTATTTGTTTTTCTCTGCAGATTCTAAAAACACCTTCTAAATCCTGACCTACGTTTTCGGGAAAACTTAAAAATCGTTACTAAATAAATGTGAAAAGATGAATGGCAGGTGTGAGCACCAACCATTGAGATGAACTTAAATGTGAGAACCAACCATTGAGCTGAACTTGTAGAAGGTTCTTCTTCACTTCCTCGTTCTCCAGCAGCTCTCTCATCACACACTTCAGCAACTACAGTATGATGAAATAAAATAATATAATGAATATTTCAAATAATATTCAAGCACTATATGCTCACACATTTCTCATATGCAGGCAAAATGTGTGTCTAAACTAGACATGGACTATGGGGTAGTTCATACAGTTTAGTAATAAACTCAATCATTATATTCATATATAATCATATATATTTGACTGAATGGACACGCAGCAGTCTCATGTCAATGCTGTAAGGGCAGAAACTTTTTATGTCCATATAAAATGTATGTATGTTATTTATTATATTTGTTATTATTTATTCGTAAATTAATGTCCTACTTCATCATACAACAGTGTTGCACAAAAGTAGCGAATAAAGCAGATCTACAAGCTCACAACTTGTGGTGACCTTGTAGATCTGCTATTTTCGATAATGATGTCATAGAGTACAGTACCATGGTCTTCCCTGCTCCTCGCGGTCCAACGATGAGCACAGAGTTGCTCTCTCCATGAACCGCCGTTCTCCTCAGCAACTCCAGCAGGTGCCTACAAACACACAGAACTACATTACCCATGAGCACCGAGCTACTCTCTCTCCATCAACTAATGTTCTCTTCAACAACTCCAGCAGGTGCCTACAAACCTGATGGAGCCATGCCACAGCCAAGTACACGTCAATCTGGGGGTCCTTCTTGACACGAAAACGTTTTGAGAAGCACTGGTGTTACACAGCGCCGACATAACGGAAAAACAAACGAGTAGAAAAAGAGCTCCTCGGAGCACGTCTCAGGCCAGGTCAGCAGGGACGTGCACAGATAGACTCTAGGTGGTGCTAGAGCACCTGCCCTTTGCCCTCTTGACCAGAAGTGCCCTTTTGAAAAAACGTTTTTTTTTTTCAGTTTACAGCAGGGGTCTTCAACAGGGGGTCCGGGACCCCTAGGGGGTCCTCAGAGTTACTACAGGGGGTCCGCCAAATCTTGATGTGATATGATTTTTCTTTTTACCATAACCACTCGAAACCTAGCATCCCTTTTCTGAGGAGAACTTTAGCCAAAAATAGCAGATCTACAAGCCCACAACGCCTCGCGCTGCGAGGCGTTGTGGGCTTGTAGATCGGCTATTTTTGGCAAAGAGGAATAGGTGCAGAGGGAAAAAAGAGCAGACCAAGTCAACAAAAAAAAGTATAATTTACTTGAGCACCTGCCCCTCAAAATGTCTGTGCACGCCACTGCTCCTGGTGGCGCTAAAATAGGCGTGTGTGAACTTTCACGGCAATCGGACGCTGCATTCATGATTTGAGGCATTTTGTTCAAAACGGGCCACTCCTGCAAAGTTTAGATGCTAAACAAACGGGACAGATCTGTGTTGATCACATGATTATAGAGATACTGTGTTCCAATTTGCATGATGTGTGGACAAAATCTGTAGGAGTAATATCAAAACATTAGTTTTGCAAAAATGGCGCTATAACAGGCCGTTCTGAAAAAAATCGGGGGGCAAAGGTTCTGCTCTGGCATCCAGGGAGTGTGTGTGTGCTGTAACCAACGGCACTGGCGTAGCGTGGACTGTAACGTTGACCGGGCAGGATCTGTATCCCCCCCCCCCCCCCCTGCGTTACGAGACACCCATTAACCCATTGAGACCTGAAGCCGATTCTACATGTCTCCTAAATCTCAACAGTTTTCTGAAAAACGTATGTTTCTAAATCAGTGGTGCTCAATCTTTTTCATGTCAAGGACCCCCAAAATTATATGTATTTGGCCGCGGACCCCCATCAAAATATCTTGTTCCAGGGACCCCCCAGACGCAAAGATTTGAGTTAAAAATGTTTGCTTTAAAAATATATATATTCAAAGATTTGCACACATTTTCACGATTTTTCAAAAATAGCAGATCTACAAGCTCATAGCGCGGCACAGCCCAAAGTGTAAAATAATGCTTTTTAGCTCAAATCAAAAAATGCCACATTTCCAGGTCTTAATGGGTTAAGTAAAAGTATCAATACTGCAATGTAGAAATAGCCTACTCTACTCCAGGGTCCATTCTCTTTTGGACTCCTTGGACATGATCTGACAATAGCCTATGCCTCCTACAGACTACGGTACTTTAACAGGTCACACTTGGACCATTGATATGCAGGAGACGGCAGCTTTAGCATTGTAAAAGGTGCGAATGGGGCAGCCCAATGTATCACTGCCGTAAGAACGTATCTATTGTTGTCGGAGCAGAATAATTTTTTTCTGGTGAATCTTGCCCTGCAGTTTGAGCAGCTAGACAGGGCAGGCCGGGCCATGGCCTCAGTGGCCTCCATGACACTACGCCTCTGTCCAACGGTGCCGGAGATTAGCTGGTCACGGACGGACGGACGGACGGTAGGTTTTTGCGTTGGCTATTCAAAAATAGCAGATGTTTACAAGCTCGTAGATCTGCTATTTCTTTTGCATTTAAAAAATCACACCCAGTGTGAAGTGGGCAGTGTGTGGTCATCACAACATGACTCACTTTAAAAAAAAGGATACTGCTATTCATAGGGCTGCACATGTGTCATGTGTTTCGCTAGCCAATCACAGTCCTGAATTTGCAAAGTCAGCCAATCACATTACAGTTAGTGGTGATGACACTAGCTGTAATGTGATTGGCTGATATGAAAAAAGTATCGTTTAGCATTAACAATGGAAGGGTTAGGGGGTACACAATTTTTTTGGTCGGTGTCCAAAACTCACTTATAGGGGGCGGATACACCGCCCCCAAAAAAATAATCTTCAAACTGTGAGAACTACTGATTTAGAAGACATTTGTACAATCGGCCTCAGGTCTTATTGGTCTAAAAACCAACAAATAATGTCACTTCTTACAGCACCCGTAGAACGTTCAGAGTACTTCCTGCTCCAGTGGAACCTACTTGTGTTGAGCTTCCAGTCCCTCTGGGTGCTCTGGAAGCTGCTGGTGACAGAGTCGTTCCCTCAGTATTGTCTGTGTCTGGAGAGGAGATACAAGCACACTTAGTTGAAACAACAGGTTAAGTTTATTTCGGGCCTTTTTAGACAAACAAATATAGTATAGTACATATCAGTAGAGCACCTTAAAATGGTCCGAAAAGGTGTAGGCTGAAGCTAAAGCTTATTTTGCATACCCCATTTACCCCCATTACAACACATTACAAATCCTCCTATACAGGGAGGGGTCCATTACCGGGCCCAGGCAGGCCCAGGGGCCCCAAGAGCTCAGTGGGCCCCTGAACCAGATCCTTTATGTGAATTGTGGCTGCTTACATTTACTTTAAAAAACTGTACATTTCCTGTCAAAGGGCCTAGTCAGTCATGTCAATAACTGAAGGAATAGTCTACTCATAAACACTAAAACAGCAGAGGAATCTGTAAACAACTGGTGTTGCGTCACGTGTACGCTGTAGGTCCTCTTGCAGTTTAAAATAGTTAGCATGGATTAAAACAAAATAAATGCTCACGGCTGGAAAAATGGGTCCCCGCCGGGTCCCAAGCTAAATTGATTGATGGTTAATCTTCACCATTATTATATGTAATGTAGCCTACAAGCAACTCTTAGACCCTATTTTTAATATCTGGAATCTAGAGTTGCAACATCAACCCTTGACAGCCCATATGTAAATGGTAAATGGTAAATGGTGCATTTATATAGCGCTTCTATCCGAAGCGCTTTACATTGATTGTGCCATTAACCCATTCACACACACATTCATACACCGATGGCGGAGGAAACCATGCAAGGCACCAACCTGCTCATCGGGAGCAATTAGGGGTTCAGTGTCTTGCTCAAGGACACTTCGACACTAACTCTAGGGGAGCGCCCCAGCCCGGGATCGAACTGGGAACCTTGCGGTTTTCCAGTTCACTCTACCCGGCCACTCTACCCCTGAGCCACTGCCGCCCCACGTATTAAACGAGGTTAAACTCACCAACATGGCAGCTGTACGGAAAGCTTGGATTATCCTCTTTCTATCTGCAATGTTTGTGTTTCATAAAACTCCACCGTAGAGACATGTTATGAGATACTTTCTGTCAATACATTCCATGGAAATCACTCTACGGTCCTGTGTACCACCTGTTTCTAAATGTCACATAATGCAGGAGGCAGCAGGGCGTTGTGTTATTGAAAACGAGCGCTTCCTAACTCCGTCTCCAACACTCTAATAATCACCTGCACATCATTTATTGACATAAAGTATCTCACAACATGTCTCTACGGTGGATATTTATGAAACAAAAACATTGCAGATAGAAAGAGGATAATTCATGCTTTCCGTACAGCTGTAATGTTGGTGAGTTTAACCTTGTTTAATACAATCAGATGATAAGACTTTTCTGTGTGGATGTATGGGCTGTTAACACATTGGCTGCCAAAAACGCAGATCTGCGTTCTATTGAATCAATCACTTTTTTTTTTTTTTTTTTTTTTGACCCAAAGACCAAGGAGATATGATTTTTGGAAGATTTAGACTCCCATCCACTTCCTTGTTAACTTAAAACTTAAAAATTCTGTATCTCGGCTCCTGAGTACTTTTGTTTTTTCATTGAAAAAACTCTGGCAGTCTACTGCAAAAAAATCTGAAATAATTCTGGCAGGAAATGAGTTGGGTTGGTATTGCAACTCTAGATTCCAGGTATTAAAAATAGGATCTAAGAGTTATATACCTATACCTATATACCTACAGTACATAGATAGACAGACAGACAGACACAGTACATTAGATCAGGGGTTTTCAACAAGTGGTCCGGGGACCACCAGTGGTCCTTGAGGGGGTTCCAGGGGGTCCCCAGCCAAATTAACAGTTAGCAACCAAATTGACCCTTATGTGTCTGTAACTCCGAGAGTGTACAAATGGAACCAAAATGAACACTAATGATGGTGATACAGTGTAGATTGGGACCCCCAAGAAATCTAAATGGTTGAGTCCCTGGCATATCTTTTCAAATGGGGGTCCCTGGGCTAATATTTGTCAATTTGGGGGTCCTTGACGCGAAAAAGGTTGAAAACCACTGCATTAGATAGCTAAATAGACAGACAGACAGACACAGTACATTAGATAGCTATATAGACAGACAGACAGACAGACACAGTACATTAGATAGCTAAATAGACAGACAGACAGACAGACAGACAGACAGACACAGTACATTAGATAGCTATACAGACAGACAGACAGACAGACAGACAGACAGACAGACAGACAGACACAGTACATTAGATAGCTATACAGACAGACAGACAGACAGACAGACAGACAGACAGACAGACAGACAGACAGACACAGTACATTAGATAGCTATACAGACAGACAGACAGACAGACAGACAGACAGACAGACAGACAGACACAGTACATTAGATAGCTATACAGACAGACAGACAGACAGACAGACAGACAGACAGACAGACAGACAGACACAGTACATTAGATAGCTATATAGACAGACAGACAGACAGACAGACAGACAGACAGACAGACAGACAGACAGACCCCTATTTGACAGGGGGGTCTCTCTCCCTGTCATGGAATGAAACAGTCTAACCTGTGAGATATATTCTCCTACAGTCAGAGAGGAGTCCTTCCCTTTCCGTTTAGCTCTGCTCATGATGATGATGATCCTGAGAACAAAACAACAGCAGAGCAGTTTTACACATTAAAACCCATTGAGACCTGAAGCCGATTCTACACGTCTCCTAAATCCCAACTGTATTCTGAAAAACGTATGTTTCTATATCAGTGGTGCTCAATCTTTTTCATGTCAAGGACCCCCAAAATTATATGTATTTGGCCGCGGACCCCCATCAAAATATTTTGTTCCAGGGACCCCCCCAGAAGCAAAGATTTGAGTTAAAAATGTTCGTTTTAAAAATATATATTCAGAAGATTTGCACACATTTTCACGATTTTTCAAAAATAGCAGATATACAAGCTCATAGCGCGGCACCGAGTGCCGCGCTATGAGCTTGTAGATCTGCTATTTTTGAATAGCCCAAAGTCTAAAATAATGCTTTTTAGCTCAAATCTAAAAATGACACAGATCCAGGTCTTAATGGGTTAAGCAGAGACGTATATACGTTTGATCCAGTGGTGGGAAAAGAGATCATTTTTACTTAAATCAAAGTATCAATACTGCAATATAGAAAATTCCGGAATTCAAAATGTGCTTGAGTAAAAGTACACAGGTATTGGCATCAAAATGTACTTAAAGTACCAAAAGTAAAAGTACTCATTCTGCAGAATGTCATATTATGCAGAACGATTACAAGTTTTCAAATGTATAAAATGATTTTGATAATAGCAGATCTACAAGCTCACAATGCAACACATTGTGAGCTTGTAGATCTGCTATTTTCAAACGGCCGAAATGTATATAGGGCTGAAGTGGTTAATGTATGTTTTGTAATAATAATCTAAATCTACAAAGTAACTAGTAACTAAAGTTTTATTTGTTATTTTCAAATAATTGTAGTGCAGTAAAAGTACAATATTTGCCTCTGAGATGTAGTGGAGTAGAAGTAAAGTACAAATAAATCAAAATTGTACTTAAGTACAGAACTTAAGTAAATGTACTTAGTTACTTTCCACCACTGCTTTGACGTAAACACGTCGCATGCACTGATAGTGATGCAAATACAAAGCAAAGCAAAGCAAAGCAAAGTTTGTTGTTTACCCAGGGTGTCGGACTAAGCACGAAGCTTGTTTCCAGCCGGACCCTGCATGGAAGCCTTGCTCAAGGGCTATTCAGCGGTGATTCATGATTGATGTGATGAATTGGGGAATCGAACTAGGGACCTTCCGGTATCAAGGCCGCCCCTCTAACCACTAGGCCACCGCTGCCACCGCTGCCAGACCAGCAGCAACACCAAGAAATAACATGTAAACATGTACTAAACTATTCATTCACACATATCCTAGCTATAGCTATGACATCAGTCATCATATCATTGATATTTAATACATTAATAAGTACCTGATGATGTTTTAATCAACTCTTGTGATGAATGTTGTGAATCACTCTCCCTTCGCGGGAAACTTTTCGCTCCACCAGACAACCACTTCCGGGTGTGACGGCACATCCGCTTCTCTGATTGGCTGCGGCGCTGGGACTCCGATGACGTCGATAGCAATGGACCAATAGGAACGACTGGGAGATTTATGACGACTTCACGGTATATAGAACTAGAATAGAATAGAGTAAAGCCAATAGAATAGAATAGAAAGTGAATTGAATAGAAAGTGAATTGAATTGAATTGAATTGAATTGAATTGAATTGAATTGAATTGAACTGAACTGAACTGAACTGAACTGAACTGAACTGAACTGAATTGAATTGAATTGAATTGTTGAATTGAATTGAAAGACAGTAGTTATTTTCTATTATTTCAGATGTCTATACTGGCAATATTCTATTTTTAACAGGAGAATGCAGCATAAACTAGTCTTTTGTGTCTTGTTTTTTTATGAACGTTATTGATGTTATTGTACATTGTATTGTATTGTCTCTGAGGGAAAATAATGACTTTTTTTTGTTACAGTCTCTTTTATGAATGTCTTTAGTGACTCTGTACCCACTGACTGACACTGACACATAGATCACACACTCTTTTATGTCCATTTTGACACTTTCACTTCTTCCATTTATTTAGAATATTTATGTATTCATTTTTCTTCCCAAGAAGTTTTAAAGAGCACACATTATCCACTCACTTTAATAACAAGACAACAATGTGGTACCACAAAGAAACTACCAGGTAAACAATGAACCTAAAAATGGCAGTTTTCAAATAGCCGATCAACAAGCTCAATGTGACGCGTTGTAGATCTGCTATTTTGACAAACGGATCTTGAACATTTTGAAGATTTTGGAATACTTCCGAAACATGGGGTCCCCTCAGACAGATGGGGGTCCATGGTCAAATACATATTGATTTGGGGGTCCTTGACGTGAAGAAATCTGAGTACCACTAAATGAATGCTTGCATAATGTTGGTTCCCACAGGAAGATTTGTCTTCACATCCTTCCAACCTCCAATAAATACTATGTGTGATGACACAGAATGAAGAGATTTACACACACTTATACCTGTACAATAAATACTATGTGTGATGACACAGAATGAAGAGATTTACACACACTTATACCTGATAAATACTATGTGTGATGACAGCACAGAATGAAGAGATTTACACACACTTATACCTCCAATAAATACTATGTGTGATGACACAGAATGAAGAGATTTACACACACTT